>NW_022196897.1:149691089-149701901 GCF_008632895.1 Mastomys coucha
CTCTGCTCTGACCGGAGACCAGGTGTTCAAAATATATGTATATAGGGTGGCAGCTGCGGCTCCCCACACAGTGTGCTGTCAGTGACCCAGCCTGACCACTCAGGAGTAGGACTCAGGCTATTAATAATTATTTATTCCGTAAGTATGAAGTACCCACTGCATGCAGGCACTGGAACAGCCAAGAAAGATGATGTTTACCCTCATGGGAGGAGATTACAAAAGAATGATCCTGGTCTTTAACATCTTGATTCTGTACCCGTTCTGTCTCATGTGAAGCATGGGGCTGAGGATGGTCCCCTCAGGTATTTTGTTTTAGCAGTACAAGGTAGTTGAAATGGGAGGGAAAATAAAAGAGCATTTGGAGGAGCCTTGGGCAGGACTTAGGACTGGAAGAGCACAGAGCCTTTGATGTGGCCGCTCTGCCTTTAGGGAGAGAAATTCCAGGTCTTTGGAGGAGGGTAATTAAATCAGCCCGCAGCTGTGAGCACAGAGGATCCTGCAGCTGCTAAGGGCAGCTGAGGGCTGGGTGGACTTGGGATGTGTTTTTAGTGTTTTGTTTCGTTGTGCAGGGTTTCAGGGTAATTTGGACTTGTTTTTAAGACATATGCTTGGATGAAGAAAAGCAAGATGAAAAATAAAGTTTTGGCCGGTCATGATAGTGCATGCCTGTATTCCTAGCATCTGCAAAGCTGAGACAGGAGGACTGCTGTGAGTTGGATGCCCACCTAGGGTATATATAGTGAATTCCAGCCCAGTCTGGTCCATAGTCCCTTTCTCACAAAGAAAAGAAAAGATGCCCAGCAAAATGGTTTAGTGGGTCAGTGCTCTCAAGCCTGATTGACTACTTGAGTTCAGACCCTGGAATGCACAGGAGGGCTCCTCTGATTTCCATGTGAGCAGTGTGCTCCCACATACCCACACTCACATCATGTAGACACAGCAATAGTAGGATAAAAAATGAGCACATGAAATTTTTCTTTACGAAAATCATAAGGGGAAAGGAAGGGAAGGGAGAAGGGAGGGATTTTGTGTATCACACACTCATTTCTGGAAGGACTCAGGCTATATTGTGGGAGGAGAGTGTCTAGAGTGGGTGGAGACACCCAGTTCTTGCATCTTTCCATTTCTGCCTTTTGAGTTTTATTTCCCATGCACACATAATTTGATAATGTATGGGCTAGGGTATAGTTGAATGCTAGAGCACTTGCCTAGCATGCAGAAGCACTAATAATTAATAATAAAGCAGAGCCATTTCCCAAAAGAAGATTGAGAAGGCAAGGCAGGTATGATACATAGCAGTAATCCCAGCAGTTGGGAAATAGAGGCTGGATGATCAGGAGTTCAAGGCCAGGTTGGGTTACATGAGACACAGTCTCAAAAAAGTTGAATAATATAAAATAAAGTAATATAAATACTTAAATTCGATCTTGTTGGCTGTGGTGGCATACACTGGTAGGATTTGTTGGAGGATGTGGAGACAGGAGGATCCCAAGTTTGAGGAAAGCCAGATTGTAGTAGTGCACACCTTTAATCCCAGCACCTGGAAGGCAGAGGCAGAGGTAGGTGGATCTATAAGTGTGAGGCCAGTCTTGTCTACAGAGTGAGTTCCAGGACAGCCAGGGCTGCACAGAGAAGCAGTCTTGACAAACAAACAAATAACAAAGCTAAATACTCTTGTGACTATATGATCTTATTACACTTCCAGCATTCATGAACATTTCCTCATGCTTGTCTATCTGTTGAGATGCATCTTGCTGTGTACCTCAGGCTAGCTGGACCTGAGATCATCCTCCCTTGGCACCCCAAGTAGCTGTAATTCTAGGCATTTGCCACCATAGTGTGAAGAACACAGTCATGGAAGGCAGTGAATTTCGGTGTTTGTGTGTTGAGTTGGAAGACTCCCCAGAGCTGTGTTTGAAGCCACGGTTCCCTGAGGATGACGATGGATGCTTTCCAGGAATGGGTTTGGGGCTTAGCAGTGCCAACAGCATCGGCTTTCTGCATGGGTGGCTCAAAGGTCAGACGTAGCAAGAGCAAGGTTAGAGCCCTAGGGAGTCTGACCCAGTGAGAGGCCAGCAAGTTGGTTAAGCAGGTAATTCATCTGCTGGAGGTCAGATCCTGGAGAGCAAGAACTGTGCAGCGCTCTGGCAGTCGGAGCATTCCCAGCAGTCCTTGAGGTCATTTTGTCATCCCACAGATAGGGGATGGAGGAGAGAATGAATGGGTGGGTGGGCAGGTGGGTGGATGAAAAGCTGTGTGATTCAGGTGTATTTATAGCGCACTCCTCTGTAGCAGGTGCCGTGCCCAGCATCTTGGAAGGAAGCAGCAGAACGGGTTTGGCTTAGCTGCCAAGATCAGGCCTTTCAGTCTGGTGCATTGAAAATCCAGACACAAATCCCTTTTCATGGAACTGACGTTCTAACTGGAAAAAGAGCTGAGGAAAGAGGCTGAAACAGATGGTGTGGGCTGCCCAGGGTTTGACCCACCCCATGGGCAGCTGGTGTCACCTGGGGAAACATCTGAGCCTAGGAACCACATGGATCGGCCTGAAACCTTTCCAAGTCGGGTTATAAAGCTACACCTACACAGTGCTTATATACAGGGTGGAGCCATTGAGTGGGACCAGTGATGGACGTGAAGCTAGCGCCTAGTGACTGTCCTCACCACTCTTTCTGCTGCAGTCTCATCATTTGTAGAGTGTCATCACTGTCACAATAGGCCATCCCACTGTGCTGAGGCTTTGAACAGTTTCCCCAAAGGAAGAGTGACCAGCAGAAGGAGTTCCTCTCACCACAGCTCTGGTGCTCACCACAGCTACGAAAGACAGGCAGGCTGCGCCCTCTGCTGGATGCAGGGGCATTCTTACACAGAATTCTGCTCCTGCCTTCACTTGGAAACTCCAGAGAATTGGCTGTGAAATCTAATGTATGGTCTGGTGCCTAAATAATTACCATGTTCCTTCCTTAGAGCCATGGTTCTCTTTGCTCTAGACCATTGTCCCCCACAGGGCTGTGAGCATTCTTGCTCTCATGCCTTTGTTCCCTCTTCAGCCTCCTTCGTGTGCCCTCCCCACCTTTCCATCTGAGGGCTCATGGGAGCTTGAAGCCAGCCAGGAATTACCCTTGAATGGTTGCTTTCTTCCCATCTGGCATCCCACATGCTTGGTCCCGCTGGGTCCCATTTCAGTAGCAACACCTCCCTCCCTCTACCACCTGACATAAGTCAGAAAACCAAACTCCCTGTCAAACAGGAACTTCCCACATATTTGTTCTCCAGGTTGTGTCTAGGATCCACCTCAGTGTCTGCTCGGTCCCTGCTGCGTTCTCACACCTGACCTCCCCAGAAGCCTGACTTACCCCACCCACAGACTACCTAGAACCCCTCTGGGGTGCCTTCCTGCCCTCAGTGTGCTCCCTGTCACTGCCACTGTCCCCTTCTGCTCTTCTGCTCCACCCCATCTTCTTTCCTCAGAGCCTCAGTACTTGCCGTCCCTTCCTTAGGACACTCTTGTACCCCCTTTCTTTCTTCCTTTTTTCCCCTTCTTCCTTTTTTTTTCTTTTTACAGTTTTTGCTTCTCTCTTCTACTTGAGACGAGGTCTCATTCTATTATCCCAGAACTCACTATTCAACCGTGTAGCTTGGGCTGGCCTCAGACTCCAAGCAATCCTCCTGCCTCAGTCTCTTGAGTGCTAGAGTCACAGACGTAAAACGACCCTGCCCAGGTTCTTCCCATCCATCCTTGGATGTTGGCTGGCATGCTACTTTCCATTTCTGAGTCGTCGTTGAGTCCTGTCTGTTCCTCTAGTGCCCTCGAAGCCCTGAGCTAAGTGATAGGTTGGTGTCTTGATACAGTATACCGTGAACTCTAAGCTCTGAGGTGGGAGCGGTGCCAGCTTGCTCTGTGCTCCCTCTGTACCCTAGACAGTGCTGGGCATGTGGTATGGGGGTTGTGGAAAACTGCTCGTCAAGATGGCATGCATATTCTTATATGTCTTTACATTCATTCATTTTGGTGTGTGTATGCGTTCGTGCATGTGTGCGTGCATGCGTGTGTGTGTGTGTGTGTGTGTGTGTGTGTGTGTGTGTGTGTGTGTGTACAAGGTACTTAGTGCAGGTGTGAAGGTCAGAGAAGTACTTGCAGGAGTTAGTTCTGCTTTCCTACCACATGGTGTTTGGGGTTGAACTCAGGTCATCAGGCACAGTGGCAAGCACATTTACCCACTGAGCCATCTTTCTGATCCTCATTCATGCCTTATCTGTCTGTCCTCCCTCCCTTCCTCTCTTCTTCCTTCCCTTCCTCCTTCCATCCTTTTCTCCCTCTCATTTTGCTTTTCCGTTTGTTTTTTTGTTTGTTGTTTGCTTGCTTGTTTGTTTTTGAGACAGGGTTTCTCTGTATAGCCCTGGCTGTCCTGGAACTCACTCTGTAAACCAGGCTGGCCTCAAACTCAAGAGATCTACCTTCCTCTGCTTCCCAAGTGCTGGGATTAAAGGCATGTGCCAACCACTGCCCAGCTGTTTCTTTCTTTTAAAAATAAAACAAGCTGGGTGTGGTGGTGCACACCTTTAATCCCAGCACTTGGGAGACAGAGGCAGGTGGATCTCTGAGTTCTAGGCCAGCCTGGTCTACAGAGTGAGTTCCAGGACAGCCAGGGCTAGACAGAGAAACCCTGTCTCAAAAAACCAAAAAATAAAAATAAAAATAAAAATAAAATAAAACAGGGTCTCTCTGTATAGCCTTTGCTGTCCTATAACTGATTAGGTAGACCAGGCTAGCCTAGAGTTCACAGAGCTCTGCCTCCCAAGTGCTAAGAGTAAAGTCTTGCACCACCATGCCTGGCTTCATGCTTGTTCTGTAAGATGTGGGTAGGAGTTGTCTAACTGTGGAGTTACAAAGGATGTCAGTGTCTCACTTCTGCTCTTCTCCTGACAGGCCTGAAGAGCGATGCGACAGGCATGATGGAAGTCGAGTCCTCCTACTCGGACTTCATCTCCTGCGACCGGACAGGCCGTCGGAATGCAGTCCCTGACATCCAGGGTGACTCGGAGGCCGTGAGCGTGAGGAAGCTCGCTGGAGACATGGGCGAGCTCGCACTTGAGGGAGCAGGTCAGAGCCAGTGCCCCAGCATCCTGGTGGGCAGGTGGGGAGGTAGTTTGCCAGCTCTTGCTAGCCTCCAGGCCCTACACCGTCCTCAGGGAAGCAGCTGCATTTAAATTGGGGCTGTTTGTGACTGTTGGCAGAACCTAGCCAATGCCTAGGGTAGAGAGTGCCCATATCCTGGTTTCAAGGGCTCTGATGATTATCTAGGGTATTTCCCCTTTTCCTGCCCCAACTCCAACAAGTCCTGTTAGATCTCTGTAATGGAACCTAACTGCCAGTGCTCCATGCCTTAGCTTCTCTGTGTCTGAGCAGCCACCTGCTGTTCACTTGGACTTCACCCCCTTCCTGCACAGCAGACAGCAGGACTAGTCTGTCCTGTCCTGTCCTGTCAGGCTTCTGCCCCCATATGCCATGGTAGCATCTCAGAGCCAAGCTACTCTTCAGTGCTCTCCAGAAGTCACACACAGCTGGCTAGCCTTCCTGGCCTTGGGTCCCACCCACAACCCACCCACTTTCCCCACTTGTCCATCTCTGTCTGCTTCTCTGTAAAGGGTTAGGGCTTCCTTGTGAGGACCTTCACCTCACTCACTGTCACCTCTGTCTAGAACAACCCCAGTGAAGCTGCAGCCACCTGCTGTCCCTTCACTCCCAGAGGCCTCCGAGCTAGTGTGCCCCTGGTCACATTACTCTCGAGGGCCTCATTCCTTTGACTTTAGTTTCGGGAGAGAGGAACACTGTTATACCTGCACATGGCAGGCAGTTTGTGACCACAGGCTGAATGACTCAATGAAGAAAGCAAGGCGACCCAGCATTGCCTGGGACACCCTCTCCTCACTTCTCTGTTCTCAGAGGCCTCTGCTCAGCTCAGGTCCACAGTTAGCCATAGACCCTTCCTTGGCAAGCCTTCCCTACCACTTCTCTGCCACAGGCTCAGAGCCATGCTTGCCATACACTTCCCATGGTGCACTATGGCTTCCTACTCTGCTACTCCAGGAGCTGGGCCTTGCTGGACCACAATATTGTCTTCACCTGTGTGGCCCCAGTCTAGAGTTCTTAGTCCTCATTGCCCAGAAGTGACTTGGGAACACGGAGCAGGGAAGATGTTTGGGGCAGGGACCCAGTCTCTCATGTGATAGATCAGCTGAGGTCAAAAGAAACTGAAGTCTTCCTAGGCTCACCCAGCATATGACCATCACTGGTGCGACAGTCTCTGTGCTTCAAGAGAGTACCCCGCCACTTACCCCCAGGCCGAGGCCCTGTTGGCCTTCCTTGTGCTGGTCCCTGTTTTCTATTCAAGTATGGGAACGGTGCTCATGCAAGCCTCTGCAGCCCCAACTCTTAGTCCCCACTTTCTGCTCTCTGCAGCCAGTACAAAGGCCTGCAGGCTTTGCTTCAGGCGGTTGCTTCTCATTGAGGTGTCTTTAGTACTAAGCCCTTCCCTGACCACAGCTTGTCTCCAGCAGAGGCGCCCCTTTCTCCTTGTCTCCATGGCCTTTAAGCACCCCCTCTAAACTGAGCTGTTCCAGGCACAGGCTGTCTCATGCCCTCTGTGACTAGCAGTGTTTGGCATGTGACAGGTACCCACTCAACTGCCGCTCACTGTCCAGCTGAATGAGCAGTGGGCCCAGCTGGTACACCAGGCACAGTGCCAAGGGTTTCTTCAAGGCTTCTGTGCTCTGTTCAGCTCTCACCAGCTTTGTTTGCTGTCTTCCTTCATCCTTAGCCATCGCAGCTACCAGTCCCTTCAGGCAGGCCTCTACAGCACCGTTTGCCCTTACTGAGAGTCTGTGGTATTTGGGTCCTCCCAATATGTGATGCTTGCTAGCCACCATGACTGATGTCCAAAAAAGAGACACAAGGACAGAACATGCTCATGGCCGGGGACTGGAGCACCTGTGATAGAATTGAGGCAAAGTGCCAGCGATGAGGAGCCTTCTGTGAGGATGCAGCACAGTAAAGTCTCCAGGCATTTCTGAGCCCAGCAGACACACATACACTGAGGGCAGAGCCCTAAATGCTATCTCCCAGATTCTGACCTGCAGGTCAAGGGCCCCAGAGTTTTCTCTGCCATACCTTTCAAGGGCTGATGCATAGCCTGAGGAGAGCAGGACTGTGGTCCCTGTAGGGGATGAGTGGGCATAAGAAGTCTTAGCTACCTGGTCTTCCCAAGCCCTGTGACCGACCTGCTGAATCTGTCAGTGCTCTCCAGCAGGCATGTCTGTCCGTCCCTGCTGTCTTCTCACACATGGAGCACGTGTTTGTTTTACTTTGTCTAATAGAAAGAGAAGCCATAGGCCAGCTGTGGAGATGGGGTGCACTGACCCTGGGCAGCACGGTTTCTTTCCTCCCTAGGACTGATGAGAGAGGGCCTTCTCCCCAACTATGGGAAGGCTGGGGCTGCACAGAGGAAGTGTGATTGTCAGAGAGGACTTAGGGTCACAGCCTACGTTCCATCAAGCCAGATTCAGACATCAGTTCTCAATAAGTCAATCAAAAGAGTCAAATTAGGAGCTGGCGGTTATTCTTAGTGGTTAAGGCCACTTCATAGCAGCTTACAACATCTGTAGCTCCAGTTTGAGGAGATACAGTACCATCTGACTTCCAAATGTGCCACGCGTGCATGTGGTTCACATCCATACATACAAGCAAAACACTCATGCACATAAAGTAAAAATAAAAATTTAAAAAGCCCAATTAAAACGAAGAACAACAAAAGGCAATTTATTCAGTGTGGCCACATTGGGAAGACGGACAGAGAGGTCAAGTGATCCCTCCAAGTTCATCTTTGGGGCTCTGCCATGACATCAGGTTTAAGTAGAGGCCAGTGTTGTGTACACTCAAGCTGTCCTGCACAAGGTGTGGTCCACCCATCACTGACCCTTCATTGTTCAGAGCCCACTATCCTCAAGTACTGGCAAGTTGCAGAACTCCTTCCAGGAGAAAAATCCCTCTGGTTGGCTCAGGCCTTAGGCTTTTTTTCTTCAGCAGGAGATCCTTGGGAATATATAATTTCTTGGGGGCCCAATGTTTCAATAGTCTGACAGCCAAGGTGAGGGACAGAGTCTCTTCAGGATGTCTTCATCCCTGCCTGCAGTCTCTAGCAGTGGAGTAAACAGAGCAGAGACAATGAGGGAGTTTAAAGGGTCCCAGCTCCTGGGGGCTTCACAAATGCAAATGTTACCTCAGATAGGCCTCCAGAGGCCAGAAGAACTTTGTGGCTGAACCTCAGTTCAGCCACCATCCTCAGAGGAGGCCGCTTCAGGACAGGCAGGCTCAGATTGGCACATACTTGAGCTTAGCTACAGTGCCAAATTCTGTCCACACTATTTACTTCCATGAGAACTCAGGGCCAGAGACTGCTGTGTGGGGCAATGGGAGGCCATCCTGCCAACACACCTCTATAAATGCCAGAGAATGCAGCTTAGAGGAAGAAGTGGGCTCAGCAGTAAGCAGGCTCTCCCCTTTGGTTGCAGGTACATCAGCTCACCCCTCTGAGCCTGTTTTCTTGTGGGTATCATGACTCCAACCACACCTTCAGGTTGCTGTGTGGATTGTTTAACAGAATTCCAGACCCAGAGCTCAACATAGGCATAAAGACAGGCCTAATAGAGAATGACATGTACCTTCAGTGGTACCAGGGTCACTGGGACTTGAGTTTTGCCCATAACCAGCATCTGTGGAGGATGCTGGCCCTGGGAGGGTTGAGTAATGAGGGTGCAAGCTGCGATCAAGTGGGTAAGGCAGAAGCTGCTCTAGCTCTGCGATCAAGTGGGTGAGGACTAGCTCGTGTAAGGACTTGCAGGCCAGGCCAGGTGGCTCCTCAGCCTGCTGCTGTCCCTTACTCCAGCCCAAGTTTCTGGCTGGCTGGAATAGAGCAGAGCAGGGTAGATGCTGCCGGTGGTATTCAGGCCTACCTTGAGGTGTGTAGGCCACAGTGGGCACTCCTGAGCTGCCCACTGGTTGCTTCTCCTATATGGTGTTCGAGGAAACTCCCATTTGCTAAGCACATACTTCCTGCTGGAAACTTAACATTCTCCCCTCTAGAGGGGACATGCTCATCATCATGTCCATAATCCTGACCTTTACCGAGTTTTATTATACTAGCAACCCTGACAGCCTTCCCATGGTAAAAGTGAGACATGAGAGCAGACTAAATGCCTCCCTGGTCTTGGTCACTCCTTCCCTAAGGCTGGCCTCAGTCATCAGTTTGGCTGGTCCTTCTAGGCCCCTTGTGCTTCCCAGTATATAAATGTGTGAAAGAAGAAAACTTACTCTTCTCCCCTGCAGAAGGACAGGCAGAGGGAAGTTCCCCAGAGAAGGAGGCCAGCAGCCAGCCCGAGAGCAGTGATGCGAACACCTCGTCCTGAGTCTGCCTGTGGTCCTAAGGCTGGAAGAGACCTGCTGTACCTCCCGGACTGGAGCCCTGACCAGCCGGGCCGACTGAGAGCCTCATGGAGTCCTCTGTGGCCCCCACTCCAGCAAAGCCCTCCCCGCACACCACAGGCTCCACCCTTCCCCCCTTCCCCACGGTGCCCAGGTACACTTCCAAGACACTAGCACCACGAGATGTTATTTATTCAGCTGGGCGGGGCTCGAGCCAGGCCCCGCCTCTAGGTGAGCAGCCTCCACCTGAACAGGGACTGTCACCACTCACCCCTCCAGCCAGCCGGCTGTTGGGAAGATCTTCCTAGCCCTTTTTTAAAGCCTCTTTTACATTTTTTAAAAACATAACTTTTTCAGAGAGAGAGGGGAGCTGACAATCACTTTTCTTCTATTTTGGTTTTAGTTTTTGGTTTTGTTTTGAAAGCCGTTTTAAACTCAGTTCTGATGATCTATTCAGCTCTAAGTTCCTTCATGGAGCCTCACAGATCCAGTTTTGGGAAAAGATTTGGACTCAAAACTAACTGACCAATTCTTTGCCCTTTGTACCAAGAGACTGATTCTTAGGCCCAGGAAATAAATGCAGGTGTTTTGTGTGACTGGCTATGGTCCTTTCTTTTAACCACCAGCTGCACAGCTGGGCTCTGCATCTTCACATCCTCACCCCGCAGGGCTCCACTGCTGCCCTCTGTCCTGTAGTGACCAGTACAACTCTTCCTGTGGCATCTCACAAGCCCTTCCTCACCCCACCCACCCACAGCCCACCCCTGCCACAGCCTGAAAGGGGCCTGTGAGATGGCAAGGTGGGTAGAGACTTACAAGCCTGGCAGCCTGAGTTCAATCCTTGGGACTGACATGATAGGAGGAGAGACAGCTCTCACCTGCTGTCCTCTGATGGGCACATGTGCATATGGTAGTTTAGAACTGCCTAAACTCCAGTTCCAGGGGAGGTGGTGCCCTCTTCTGACCCCTGGCACCAGGCACACAAGATGCATATATATACAAGCAGGCTAAAGATGTATAATATATATATATATTTGTATATATACATATTGTATATATACTATATATATATATGTATATATATATTTAAATCTTTAAAATAATAAAAATAACTTCAAAGGACTGGTTAAAGGGGTAGAGAGTTCAGGAGCATCTGCTCAAACAGCCCCTCTGGAAAATATCACTTCTGGAGGAAAATATCACTTCTGGTACTCAGTGTAGGGCCCCAGGGCTGCTCACTTCTGGAGGAAAGAGGTCCTGTCTTCCCAGCCTGACACTCGGTGTAGGGCCCCAGGGCTGCTCACTTCTGGAGGAAAGAGGTCCTGTCCTCC
>NW_022196897.1:149702564-149718956 GCF_008632895.1 Mastomys coucha
GTCCTCCCAGCCTGACACTCGGTGTAGGGCCCCAGGGCTGCTCACTTCTGGAGGAAAGAGGTCCTGTCTTCCCAGCCTGGTACTCAGTGTAGGGCCCCAGGGCTGCTCACTTCTGGGGGAAAGAGATCCTGTCCTCCCAGCCTGATACTCAGTGTAGGGCCCCAGGGCTCCTCCTTTCTTACCACCTAGCCAGCAGCCCCGAGACCACATTCACCATGTGCTCCAAGATACCAGTCACCATCTGCTTTATTGAACACCATATTTTTAGCTTTAGAAGGAAGGTTTCCAATTCATGCCCATGATTGTCAAGGCCTCTGGGCCTTAGCCAGGACATCCAATCAGAGGACAGACCTGGCCACTCCAAGGTCTGGAAGGAATGAAGGTCAGTATGTCAGAGTTGTAAAAGACTTTATCCACAGGATGAGGCTCAGAGAAGTGGTCTTGCCATCTTCAGGGGACCTGCCCTGCTGGTCAAGTCAGAGAAATAGAAAGGTCAGATCTCATAACACATAAGGCACGTAGAAAGCACAGAATTCCGGGCCCAGAGAGTGACTTCCTTCCATAGGCAGCAAGACAAGGGCTTCAAGCAAGGGAGTGTGTGGCTTGCCAAGGCCATACAGAATTTAAGGGACTCATGGGACTGGAACTGGACCAACTGCTGTTGAGGTCACACTCTAGGCTACCTGACATAATGCTCAGGAAATAGCCACCCTGACAAAAAGCTAACCACTGTGCCCAGAAGCCAGACAGTCCCCATTATTCTCAGGGATGTCCCCACTCTCCAAAAGACTTCTGCTACAAGCCACACAGAAAGTTGTAGAGGGACAGCATAGGGTGGTTGCTGCAACCCTGCAGGGGTGTGTTCCCTCCCCAGGGCTTCTGCCACAAGCCACACTTAAAGTTCAGGAGGGACAAGGTGGGTGGTTATTGCGCCCACGCAGAAGTGTACCGGCAGGCTGTGGTGGTTATTGGTATTCTCTGGAGAGCCGTTCCACAAGTTCCTCCTTCTCCTTCTCTGGGAGGAAGCTTGACTTCGCTGCGTTGATGTTCTAGAAGGGAAAAACAGAGTCAAAGCACAAGGAAAGGAACGGCCTTGTGAGCAAGGGCAAGGGGCATAGTAGTGGGGACACAGGCCCCTGCAGGGATTCACTCAAGACATCAGAACCCAAGACCAAGCTCCAAGCTAGGAACAACCTAACATTTCCAGTCAAGACCTTTCTTGGGAGATGGGTCCTCTGAGGAGCTCAACCCAAGCAAAGGCTAAGCTGCCCGGTCCCTCAGCCAGGATGCTGATGCTGAGGCATTTCTGTGGAAGGCTTTTGGTGCTAGGCTCAGCTTGGCATGTCAGGCTAATCCATTCTTGGTCTCCAGAGGTTCTAGGCAATCCACATACAATACATGCACACACCTGGGCCAAGTGTCAGGCTCACAGCTCACACGCACTCACCAGTCGCTTGAACTCCTCCTCAGTGAAGCCCATGTCATTTTTGGTCATCTGGTAGTCGGTGTCCAGGGTGGACTTGAAGATGAGGGGGTCGTCTGTGTTGAGTGAGTAGTTGGCCTGATCATCCTTGAAGCTGGGGAAGGGGCCGGGCAGGAAGAAAAGAGGGTGCCTTTTTACTTGAAGAACCATCACTGCCTGTCCTCCACATCCCTTCGATCTTTATACAATCTTAGACAACACAGAAGGTTGCATTCTCATATTAAAGAGGAAGCATTTAGAAAACTCTGGGAACTTCTCTAAAGCCAGCTCAGAGGCAAAGGCAGAATGGCGGAGGCGAGAGCCAAGGACACAGTGACTTGGAAATCTGGGAAAGCAACAGCCCCTTAAGCTGCCATGCTCTCTAGCCTTCCCGCCTCAGTCCTGGAGCATGGCTAACACCCTCCCCTCCTCTCCCAGTCAGTCCTCAGTCCCTTCCAACACAGCATGGGAACTTCCTGGCTCAGCCCTGCCTGCCATCTTGTTAAACTTGATTGGGTTTCTGCTAGCTCCAACCTTACTTGCTTGGATAGCAGTATTCAATCAACACTTTCAAATTCTTATTTACTTAAGCATGTGGCTATGCATGCCATGGAGCATGATTGGAGGTCAAGGGACAATTTATGACAGGCGGTTTCCTGTTTCTACCATATAGGTTCCCAGGATCAAACTCAGGTTATCACGCTTTGTGGAAACCATCTTTACCCACTGAGCCATCTCACTAGTCCCAGAATCTGACACTGGACTTTTCTCAAGGCATTATTCCTGGATATCTCTGACCCCATACTTTTTCAAAAATTATTTTAGACTTTTATCTTCTGTGTGTACGCCCATGTTCAGGGGTGCACGGAGTCAGAGGAGGACATTGGGTGTCTTTCTCTGACAGTCCCTGCCTTACTTCTTTTGAGACAGGGTCTCTCACTGAACCTGAAGCTCACTATTTTGAGGCTAGCAATCCTCCTGTCTCCATTCCCCTCCCTAGTACTAAGGTCACAGGTATGCATGGACATGCCTGGCTTTTTATGTGAGTGCTAGGAATCTGAACTCTGGTCTCACGCTTGCACAGCAAGCGCCCTGGTCTTTATGCTTACCCACAGAGGTATCGGCCAGCCCTGGACACTTTGACATGACCTGCTTTCCTCCTGTTTCTGCCTGTCCCTAATGTCACTGTTACAGGTTCTCTCCCTCCTCATCTTGATCCACCATCTCTCAGAGTCTTTGTTCTTCAAACTCTGTATTTGCACAGAGGTTGATTTGAACCCTCCCCAGCCAGAGTGCTATAGACCTGTGTGCCTCCAAGAGCGGCCATTTGGCTGTCCCGCAGGCGCTGTGCACCCATGCTCTAAGGAAACCCACGAGCCTTTTGTTATCCCAGCACACTCCATCCGTTTGTGTAAGAATGGCTGACAGACCAGTGCCGGCCTGTCCATTGTCAGCCCAAGTTCTTGCCATCTCTATCCTGCCTTGGGAAGAAACAGCTTTGTTCTCCTGAGGCTGAAAAGGACCTAGTCATTGGACAGGAAGGCCTTGTTTTAGTCATTGGACAGGAAGGCCTTGTTTTAGTCATTGGACAGGAAGGCCTTGTTTTTAGTTGGTGATGGGAACCAAGTAGCATGTGCGAGGTGCTCTATGGAAAAGCTTCAAGCTGGCCTTCAGGGGAACACCCAACAGCATCAATAAGAGCAAATATCCAGACAGATGAGACACATCTTCCCACAGCCCAAGAGGCAGAGTTGGGTAACAAGAGTGTAGAAGCTCATGGCTGATGAACCATGGGCGCCAGCTCTCCTAGTTAGTGGGTGGAGTCATGTTGGTACATCTGAACTTCACAGTCCTCATTTGTTGGACAAGGACAGCAATGCCTGCTTCTCAGCCAGAGTGACTTCATTACTAAGAACCAGGATGGTCAGGTCCCCCATTCCCTCCCCTTGCTTTCCAGATCAAAACCAAATGGGTCCCAGGAACCAGATCTCACCGAACAACCGCGTGCGTCGTTTTGGGATTCCAGGCGCCTGTGAGGTAGCTGGACCAGGGGCAGACCTGCAAGGGGCAGGTGTGTGGCTGGCATAGTGGGCCCCGGGCCAGCCGGGTCAGGGCTCAGCCACCTGCTCAGGTACTATTCTCAACAGCTTTAGTGCTTCCTTGCCTCAAGTCCCATGAAACCTCCACCATGTGGCCACTCTCACACTGCCTGCCTGCCCTGTCTCTGTCTGAAAGGCATAGGGTAGCCAGAGACAGCTCTCTCTCTCTCTCTCTGCCTTGGCATCTCACCTCAAAGTGCATGTTTTCTTTCAGTAGCCTGTTGTACAGGGCTTCATCCTCGATTGTGTGGTAGCCATGTCCCACCCTCTCTGTCTTGAGTATGTCCACAGCCTGTGGAGAAGCAGAGAGGACCTGAGTCCAGGAGCAGGAGCAGAATCAGGAAGAGGAGGCCCAGGGCCACCGGCTCCTTACCTCTCGCACAACCTCAGCAGAGCCCACCTCTCCAGCATGGACGGTCCGGTGAATGCCATTCTCTACTGCACCCTGGAAGGGGAAGAGACATGGCTCTGAGAGGGCTCTAGCGAGCTCTGTCTCTGCCACGCTTTGGGGTCTGACTTTTGGCAAGTGTGACTGTCCCCAGAGTCAGGCTAGGCTACTTTAATAAGTATACAGGACCGTGTGGCCTGATTTCCCAGTCATGAGTAGAGCAGAAACTTTTTTATGCTGCAGCCTCTGTGCACTAACACTTTTGAAGGGTTTAATCACATTGTCTAATATTCTAAAGCAAATACTATTGGGTGGAGCTCAAGAGAGTCAAGTCAACATGACCAAGGCCTAACAAGAACTTTAGAATCGAGGCAATGAGGTCCCGAGAAAAAGCAGCCCCGTCCAAGGTCACCCAGGAATACACAGGCAGATGCAGACTCAAACCCAGCTCTCCTAACACCTAGCGGGGGCTTTAGGTAATATCCTGTTCTGAGTCCCTAACCCCAACTGAGACATACCTGGGGCCTCAGAAGAGTCCCAAGCTTACCCAGGGCTACCCTCCCCTTTCAGGCCCACCTTATAGGCTTCCACGTGGCCCTGGAAGAGGCTGCTTCCTTCAATGGTCTCGTCTCCAGCCAAGTCCATAGCCACCACGGTCTTCTGATGGTACTTCTTACACAGCTCCAACACCTCAAGGGACCAGCCTGCAAGAGCAGTCCAGCAGGGCCTCATCAAATAGGAATAGAATAGGGCCTGCCAGCCACCCACTGGCTTCCCTAGTCCTTCATCTGAGGCCAGAGAAGATCTAAGATCCAGTGTCTTGTCTTCATATCCTGACTGCTGTGTCCTCCCGACTCAAGCCTCAGAGTGCCCTTTCCCAGAGGAACACCACCAACCACCGCACAAGGTCATAGCAAGGGCTGGCGAGACAGCTCAGCGGGTAAGAGCCCCGATTGCTCTTCCAAAGGTCCTGAGTTCAAATCCCAGCAACCACATGGTGGCTCACATCTACCAGTGATGAGATCTGACGCCCTCTTCTGGTGCGTCTGAAGACAACTACAGTGTAGCTATTTATAATAATAAATAAATCTTTTTGGGCCAGAGCAAGCAGGGTTGACCAGAGTGAGCAGGGCTGACTGGAGCAAACAGAGGTCCTAAATTCAATTCCCAACAACGACATGAAGGTTCACAACCATCTGTACAATGTACTCACATCCATAAAATAAATAAATAAATCTTTTTTTTTTTTTTAAAAAAAGGTCATGGCTAGTGTCTGCTGATGTGGGCTGGGCTCAGTAAGTGATGGACAGGCTAGTCCACTGGTCTCTACCAACCCCCGTGGCAGACTTACCCCACTGAGAAGATAGGAAATCGGAGCCTAACATTTAGCCCAGAATATAACTCATGGGAATATTAGTTTATTGCTAATACATCATGCACTTTTATAGTAAGAGCCCCATAAAGTTATTATGATGTGACCAACAAGACGGCTCAGCAGGTAAAGCCCTAGGCCTGACGACCTGAGTTCAGTCCCCAGGCTGCGGTGAGGGTTAAGGAAGAGACAGACAGGTCAGGTCCTGTAACCTAACATCAGCCTGTGGCTTTGGTTCCCACTAATCCTTAGGGTGGGGGTGTGAAGTGGGTGTGGCCATCACCACACGCGTGGTGTGAAAGAGCTCACGAGGGGTGATGTGACTTGCCCCGGGTCCCAGAAAGGGCTCTGCAGGTTGAGCCTTGGAGGCTTGACCAGTAGTGGTAGTGGGGGAGGACCCCCAGAGACCTCAAAATCAGACCACAGAGTCTTAGATGGTATTACATGTTTCCCTGTTGTCTAGGGTCCTTTGGCTGGGAGCTTCCTGTGGGTCACGTGGCTGACAAGACCCAGATTTCCTGTTAAGGAGACTCATCAGAGTCACCAAAAGTTCACAGGTGTTTTTTAGAAAACTCTAGAAATATGAGGTGGGAGACGCTGGGATAGAGTAGGTCCAGCTGTGTGGCTAGGCTAGGGTGCGGTGGTGGTACTCACTGGGTTGGTGGCGCATGCAGCACAGAATGGACCGGACCTTGATGCCGAATGCTTGCTCTCCCTCCTGCAGGCCCTGGTTCACAAGATCTACAACCTCATCGGGGGTCAGGTCCCCTCTGTGTGGGGAGAGGAGGAAGGAGGACCTTAGGCCAAGGGAAGGCTATGGGCAGCCATGGAACTGGAGCAGGGAGAAACAGCCTTGCCCCTGAATAATGTCTTCTGAGGAGACACACGGACATGATTTCAATGCAGTGGCCCGCTTCCTCAGAGCTGTCTGGGCATTGCCAGATCCCAGTGTGGGGATGTCCCACAGCCCTCCCTATTTCTAGATGGAGAGGGGGCTGAATTTGGGTCCAGAATCATGGACCCAAATTTGTGTCAGAATCATGGCTCCAGAGGGAAGGAATAGGGGGTTCAAGACACTTCGAGGTGCAAGAGGTTGACCAGAAGACAGCAGTGGGCCAGACTCATTCACTGAGCAAATGACTTTAGAAGTCACCAGCTAATCCAGGCAGAGTCATGGCAGCTAGCTAGTACTTCACTTAGGGGAGAGACATAGCCTCGAGCAGAGGGATAGGGATCGTGCTTTATGGCTGAGTCCATGGACAGGGCCAAGGCCAGGGCTCTAAGCACTCCATCCCCAGCTCAAAGCCCCACTCAGCACAGTCCCCACCCCCAGTGATGCCACTCACTCAGTCTGGTTCCAGGGGATTGGGTCCACTTTGGAGTTGGCCAGCAGGTGTGGGCTGTAGCGCACTTCCACGTACACCACACCCTCCTTTGCCTTCATCTCCACAAACTCATAGGCGATCCTTTTGATGGCCTCTCTGCAGCCTCTGGGAAGGGAAGAACACAGGTTGGCAACAACCTTCTTCAGCTCCCGTAGCAAGCGAGGTAACTGCAGGCCTCAGAACCAGCCTATTTCCAGCTCACAAGCTCACACTGCCTGGGCACCTGCCGATTACAGGCAAGGCACTTGGGAAGCCCTGGCATCTCATCTGTACTTCTGAACTACAAACTCCTTCTGACCCCTGACCCTTGTAACAGGCATGTCTCCCAGGTTGCCCCAAAGTGCTCCACTCCCCACAAAGCAGTGAGAGTGATTATATAGGCAACCAAAGCACACTGCCCCTCTCTTCTGAGCTCCTACGGCGTCCAGTTGTGTAGAAAGATCCGACTCTATGCCAGACCAATTGTCACAGTCACCAACTTCCCTAGCACCTTGTGCCGCACGTTCTTCCTCTGGCCAAGGACCATTAAGCTTGTCCCTCCCACTTCAGGACTTGGGGTCATGGTCTCCTGCTTGTCCAGCCTCCTGCATTCTGCTTGACCCCGACCTAACGCCAGCTTAAGGCCCTCTACCCAGGCCTCCTCAGACCACCTTCTCTTGGCATCCTTTTTCCACGCCTTGATCACCACTTGACATTAGATAGCACATGCTTTTTTAGGGACTACATCCCATCTCCCCTGGGCTCCTGCGCCACAAGGATCTCTTCATCTGTCTTGTCACAGCTGTGATACCTGAGCCAAGGGAAGTGCCTAGGACACAGTAGCCACGTATTAGTTGAATAATGGGGGCTGGTGAGATGGCTCAGCAGGTAAGAGCACTGACTGCTCTTCCAAAGGTCCTGAGTTCGGATCCCAGCAACCACATGGTGGCTCACAACCACCCATAATGAGATCTGACACCCTCTTCTGGTGTGTCTGAAAGACAGCTACAGTGAATTACTCAGGAGCGAGAGGGGCCAGAGGGAGCGGGGCCGGCACAGGTCCTGAGTTCAATTCCCAGCAGCCACACACATGATGGCTCATGGTCATCTGTACAGCTACAGTGTACTCATACACATAAAATAAATAAAATAAATCTTAAAAAAAAAAAAAAGAATGGATGTAAAACTGGTAGGGAGGCTAAAAGGACACAGATGTGAATCCAGAGGGACTCTGGGATGGGAGAACTTGGTCTTCAGTCATGGACTTATAGTCTGTGTGATCCTGGCTAGTCAGTTACCCTTTGATAAGGGTTAGTGTGAGGGAGCATCAGAAACTTCACCCAGGCTGGCAGGTAGACAGCAGGCTATGCTACACTTGGTCTCAGCCAGAAGGCCAAGAAGTGATCAGCCACACGCCGGAGAGTTTTGGTTGCTGCTGCTGAGTGTAGGTTTCAGGAGCAAGGTACAAGTTGCCTGTGAAGGCCTCTATGGGCAGTGATCAAATGCTAATGGACGGACGGGCCTAGTTAGGATTCCCTCCAGAGGAGGGAAGACAAGCAAGTGCCCCCAACAGCCCTTGGGGGATAAGAGAGCGCCTGCCTCCTGGGCAATGGAGTCACTCCTAGGAGGTGGTTCAATGGGTGAGGGAAGATCGGGATCAGGTTTCAGCTCTGCCACAGTGAGGAGCTTGCTCACTGCCTATCCCAGCCCCAGCCCCCCACAGCTCTCACATAGCTATCTATAGTCTGATCCATTCTTCAAGTGGGTATTGAGCCTTCATACCGGCCCAGACTCTGACTACACAGTGAACGGGAGCTAGGATCCCTGCCTTTCCATTGCCTTGTGACAGGAAAGCCAGGTGTAAATAAGGGGAGCACATATAGACTATGACATAGGAATGTTAGCGATACAGGTAAAGCCAGGAGGCCACGTGGCCTGCCGCAACAGGATTAGAAAGACCCCATTTGCAGAAGGCAAGCCATGGGCTTTTAGAGAACAGTGGTTCAGGTTGAGAGAATGAGGGCAGAGGATCTGAGGTGGGATGGGATGGGGTGGGGTATGAGTACCCAGGGTAGGGGAGGAGTCAACAGCCGTGAAAGCCAGGAGCTCAAAGTTGTAGGGCTTGTGCACCTGTCCTGTAGTTTTTGGTATTTGCTCCGAGAGACACAGAGAGAGGTTGGTAAATTTGGGTCAGAAGGCTGGCTTAGGTCTTCAGTCTTGAGTCTTTTCTCTGGTACTCTCTAGTGACCATTCCTGGGCCTTCTCAGAGACTAGTAATGGTCTTCATTTGCCTAGTGACTCAAGACATCAAAGAAGGACCCAACTCCGCTTCCATGTCCCACTCCAGTGTCTCCCTTCCAAAGCTCTAGCCTGGGGAATGCGGGACCTGGCTTAGGCCCTACCCTGTTCTGCACCCATGCCTCAGTTTACCTTAAGACTAGGGCTCTTTCTATGAGATCTGGGATGGTGACATGTGTCTAAAGAGCAGTGAGTTGTGACCAAGACATCTTAGCTAGCCTGGCCAGCACAGGGCTTCCGCAAGCAGAGTCTCCTCTGCCCCAAGACAGACGCCACCTCTAGATGGGATGAGCTTAGGAGCCCAAAGGCACAGGAGAGGTCGGCTTATGTGCACACTATGGTAAGAAGCAAGGTTAGGGGCACTGAGTGTCTAGTACAGCAGCTCAGCCAGGGCTTAGTTACAGGGATGGATGGACACAAGGGTTGGGGAGCAACTTACGCGATAGCAGGCATGTAGTAGTCAAACTTGGCCAGGAAGCCGGGCAGCGAGAGAGGCTTGTCCATGCCGATAATGTTGCGCAGCTCCTCCACTGTGTCTGCTGGGAGGGGGATGCCTCTCTTCCTAAAAATAAAATTGAGGGTGAGGGGCTGCAGCCAGGGCTCAGTGGGTAAGAGCACATTGGCTGTTCTTGCAGAAGACGAGACCCACATGGAGGCTCATGACCATCTGTAACTGCAGTTCCAGGGGATCCAATACCTTCAGGTCTCCTTTGCTGGCATCAGGCATATATGTGTTCCATATATACTTGTGGGCAAAAACCTCGAGACACGTAAGATGAATTTGTAAAAATGCATACATTTAAAAACAAAAATAGCCGGGCAGTAGTGGCGCACGCCTTTAATCCCAGCTCTTGGGAGGCAGAGGCAGGCGGATTTCTGAGTTCCGAGGCCAGCCTGGTCTACAGAGTGAGTTCCAGGACAGCCAGGGCTACCACAGAGAAACCCTGTCTTGAAAAACCTAATTAATTAATTAATTAATTAAAAAAACAAATGACAACAAACGGTGAGATGCCAGGACAGGATCCAGCCTGACCTCCCCGGGCAGCATGGGACAGACTGGTAGCCCCAGTGAGAAACAAGGGGATCCTTCCATCTAGCTCCTCCCATGGGACGGATGTGGAAACCAAACTCCAAGGCATAGAGAACAGGGCAGAGCCCCGCCACTCAAGACTTCTAGCCAGAAGCCACGAAAAAAAATCACACATCTCCCATCCAAGAACTACTAGGCCCAGCCCTGCTTGACTTCCAGGATTAAATGCATTCTGAGTGGAAGAGCTAGAAACAAGTCACCACATCTCAAGGGACTAAGAGTATCACGGCAAGCCCATGACTTCCTCATCAGGTCCAGGGGCAGGCGGAGGCATCTGGACATATGCCCAGACAGAAGCTATCAGACACAATAGCTACTGTGCAGTGCCATAATTCCCGGGACAGGAACTGGTAGCAGGACCTTTCCCCTTGCTCTGTCACAGCAGCCTGCCCCACCCAGCCTAGGCCTGCTGTGCGGGCCACTCAGCTCAGGACTATCCCACGCCCGTAGCACCACCACCTCTGCCTTGGAGTCTTCTCCTACACCAGGGGCGCTGCCTCCCCATGGACTGCAGAAGCTGCTGTGAACCTAGGGAGGCAGCCTCCTTCTGCGCATGCACTGCAGTCTACCCCCACTTCAACTCAGATCCAGCCCATAGGATCCCTCTAGGCCTTGGTTTCTTCTATTTTATCATCGCTATTGTTGTTATTATTGGTGTGTGTGTGTGTGTATGTGTGTGTGTGTGTGTGTGTGTGTATGTGTGTGTGTGTGTGTGTGTTTATGTGTGTGTAATTTCCCAGTAGGAAACACCAATGTCTCCCTGCTCCAGCTTGTGTGTCATGAATCCTCACCAGTCCTAGGTCCCCATAATGCACTGCGGGAATATGGTGTGCACCCCTGCTGTGGTCCTGGTACAAAGAGGGAGGTTCTCAATATCCCCTGGTGCCTCCAGGTTAAATTTTTTGCTGCTGGCCAGTCTGCCTCAAAGCCACCCTCCTAAAGCCACATACAGCCATAGTGATCCTGGAGAGCCTTCAGAGGAACATACTGATAACTTTAGAGACAATGATTAGAGTGCAGCCCTAAAGCCCTGAGGATGGTGAAGCTATGGTAGGCACCTGGAGTGTCTGCAGATAGACAAGAGAAGGGACAGTAGTGGCTCAGACTTGTACAATGATGACAGCAGAGGGTGGCTGGATCCTCAGTATGCTTTAGAGAGAGCACACAGGGTGGTATAGGGTCCTGGATCCCCAGTATGCTTTAGAGAGAGCCCACAGGGTGGTGAAGGGTCCTGGATCCCCAGTATGCTTTAGAGAGAGCCCACAGGGTGGTGAAGGGTCCTGGATCCCCAGGATGCTTTAGAGAGAGCCCACAGGGTGGTGAAGGGCCTGGGAAGGAGGTAAGAGGAACCAGGAGGGCAGAAGCCCAGGAACTGGAGGAAGAAGGGATGGTTGCCAACATAGTCACCAAGACAATGGAAGGGGTCACTGGCTTGGCCACAGTAGGCCAGAACCTGTTCTCTGCTGCCCGAATACTCCAGGGGAGCCTCCCCAACACCCCTGTGAGGGCCCACTGAGGCTAGAAAAATCCCAGCAGCCCCCACTACCCACGTGTTGCTTTTTCACTCCACCCGAACCATACCTCTGTGACCTGGCTAATACATTAGCCTTCTTTGACCCTTCCACAATGCCTGCTGGGAACCCATCTCAGTGTCCCACCCAAATGAGCTCATTGAGGCCCTGGGGCAATATCGAGCAGCCAAATGACCAAAGGCCACCCAGAGATAAGGCCAGAGGCATCCCTCTGACACAAGAGCCATAGATACCAATACTAACATCTGGAAGTAACCTTTACAGGGCAAGCTAATATGGTTGGGTTTTTTTGTTTTTGTTTTTGTTTGTTTTGTTTTGTTTTTTGAATCAAGGTTTCTCTGTATAGCTCTGGCTGTCCTGGAATTCACTCTGTAGACCAGACTGGCCTCAAACTCAGAAATCTGCCTGCCTCTGCTTCCCAAGTGCTGGGATTAAAGGCGTGCGCCTGGCTTGTTTTTTTTGTTTTTTTGTTTTTATTTTTTAAAGGTTTATTTATTGTTATATGTAAGTACACTGTAGCTATCTTCAGACGCACCAGAAGAGGGCATCAGATTTCATTATGGATGGTTGTGAGCCACCATGTGGTTGCTGGGATTTGAACTCAGGACCTTCGGAAGAGCAGTCAGCGCTCATAACCACTGAGCCATCTCTCCAGCCCAAGCTATTATGTTCTGAGCCTCTCATTTCTCATGGCTGACCTCACAGAAATCTCTGGTTTCACTCTGTTGGACCCCTGAACTTAAACCCTGCCCTCCACTCAGGAGGAAGCCTTTGACTGCCATGGCTCCATCTTCCTATCTATAAAGAGGATCGGGCCCGGCAAGAGAACCGCCTACCTCACCGTGGGAAGGAGTCACCAACTTAACTCAGTGCAGCGCAGCCAAGGTGGTGTGCTTGTGGCACAAGAACACCATGACCCAGGGCAGGGAAAGGCCGAGGAAGAACAACACAGAGGAACTCTCCCAAGGGACTTGGGAGCCAAGCTCTGGAGATGGGAGACAAATTCCCAAGTAGCACCTGGGAGGCCGTCGCATGGGACAGAGGCAGAATTGAGGCTAGACACTGGAGACAGTGGGAGACAGCTGAGTCCTTCCATTATACCCAGAATGCTTAGCAGCAAGAGTGAAGGATGCTGGGGGGAGGGGCTCACTTTTCCTGACAGCTCGGGAGGAAGGATGACCCCAGAACATCACCATCTTCCATCAAGGACTGGCTTGCCTCCTGCAGGGAACGGATAGGGCCCTGGGAATCTCCAGGGGCTCTAAGAAGAGCTGTCCATTTTATGCAATCCTGGAAAGGACTGTGGTTGTCTGTGCACTTACTTGCCATAGTATAAGATGGTTTCTGGCTTGATGGCTCCATCCAGGTGGACATGTAGCTCGACCTGCAAGGGGCAGAGAAAGAGGGTGAGACACCACAGAGCCCGAGGAGCCCTGCAGAAGCCACCTTTGCCTGGACCTTAATCACTACACTTCTTAAACTCTTCACACACACGCTTTCACCTAAGCTCGCCTGTATGTGTTTTGGGGACAGTCAAGGTGCTGTGTGGTTCGCAGCTCAGGGGTCTGGGGTTCGGAGACGTTTAAGTGCCCTGACCTAAGTTATACAGCAAGCAAGAAATGGGAACAGATGCAATCCTTTGCCTTAGCCTCAGCTGGGGAGCAGCAACGGCAACATTCCATCCCGACCCAATTCCAAGGCTTGCCATCAGAACCATGAGGCCAGCTGTGGTCCCAGTGGGGGTCAGTTACCACATCAGAGCCACTGCTGTAGGTCACTTCAGTCAGTCAGTCAGTTCTTGAGTCTAACAGAAAGAGGAGACTGCAGGCTCACAGGCTCTGGGGCCTTTGGGGGATAGCTCGGCTCGTAAGGAACTCACTGCACAAGCTGAGCTCAGGCAGCAATCACATAAAGGGTGGCGCTGCACACCTGTAATTCCAGAGCCGGGGAGACGGATGGGAGGGTTCCTGGGGTTCACTAGCCAAACAGTTGAGCCAAATCAATAAAGCCCCCAGCTCCCCGTGTGAGGCCCTGTCTCAAAAAACAAGGTGGGTGGCACTTGAGGAATGACACCTGATACTGACCTCTGGTCTCCACATGTAGGCACATAGGGATACGCTCACCCATACCTGCACATGCGCACACGCACGCGTGCACACATGCATGCACTGAAATAAAAGACTCCAGTGGGGGTGTACATCATATTTGCATGTGCAAGGCCCCATGCTCCAACTTTAGCACCACAAAGTAAATGCAAATATATAAATACCAGGCTCTGTTTCACAAACAGGTGCTAGTCAGGCCTGCCTTATCAGGCAACATATCGACAACTAAGTCTTTCTGATCCTCTAGAAAGAGTCTTGGTGACCATGCCTATTTGCCCAATCCCATGTATGACACCTTGTTCACAAAGCTGAGGCTACAAGCAGGGCCTCCGTAGAGAGTCCATCTGTCTAAACTCCCAGCTCTCCACTTGTATGGCTGATCTCAGATGGCCTAAGTGTCAACTGAACAGTGTGGGATAGCTCGCTCTTGTACAAAAACCATGACAAAGATTTTAGATAGTGAATGTGGAGAGGCGTGATCCAAAGGAAGTAGTTAGTGTCTCTGGGAAATGATGTTTTCAACAGCTATTAAGTCGAACAGGTGTTGGGAGCCAGTGCATTAAGGACTTTGTCATCTGCCTGATCCAAGTCAGATCCCCGAACAAAGGGAGACCCAGAAGTGGCATTTGCCAGGGTGGGGCCATTTCTGGAAATTGGTGGCTGAGATAAGAAGGTTGGCAGGTCTGGCTGGAAGGAAAAATATTTGGGAGTTTCTGGCCCCCAGGAACTGTCACTGAACCTGCTTCCAGCAGGAGAAACCAAGTCCAGAGTAACAGGGTCCAGAGGTGCCAAAGCCTCTAGCTGACCAGGCCTTAGGGCAACCAGATCACTTCAGTATTTCACTCTGTGTCTATGGGTTCTCATGTCACAGGGGGAGAACAATACACTTTCCTCTAGGTCTTCATGAACAGGGGCCACGGGGATGGTCAGTCATGAAGCACTAGGCGTATAGCAATTGGTAAAATTGTGCCATTTATCACTTAAACAAACAAGCTATAGTGTCATGTAGTTCAGGCTAGCATTAAATTCACTATAATAGCCAAAGATGACCCTTGAACTCAGAACTTGACCCAGAACTCTTGGTCTGCCTTATCATTTATCTCTCAAATTGTTTTCTGAGACAGGATTTCACTATCTAGCCCAAGCTGGCCCAGGATTCATTATTAGCTCAGGCTGGCGCCCTCAAACTTGCAATTCACCCTCGTTAGCCTGCCAGGTGTTAGGATTCTGGGCATGAGCCACCATACCCAGCACTCAGGAGCTTTTCATTTGAGTAAAAATAGTGAAGCCCCTGCTTGTTGCTGGGGCTCCAGGAGCAAGCAAGAGGGACAAAATCTTATTCCTTCTGCACGAACAGTCCAGCAAGGGACAAACTAGAGACACGTGAATAAGTGTATAGTTATGAATCAAGATGCTTACACAGGAAACATTAACTGTGCCATGAACTCACAGCCCGACCAGGCAGCAAACAGTCACCCAGGAAATCTGAGCCAAGCACTGAAGAGGGCAAAGAAACCAACTGGGCAGGTGCAGGTGAGGGGCGGGGGCGGGCAGAAGAACTTCCCAACTTCCCAGTGGAGATAAGAGTCTGCGCAGAAGCCCTGTGACAGGGCAAAGCGGGGCGGGGGGTATGGGAGGAAGGGAAATGCTAAGACTGAGAACTGTAGGGCAGAACCACCTGGGAGGGTCGTGTGACCAGAGAAAGATGGGCTTTCTGGTGAGAGCACAGAGAGGCCAGCTTAAGGTACCTCAAGAGAGGGAGGCTGAGAGAAGCTACCGCAGACAAGAGTTTGAGGCTGGGGGTCTAGGACCAGGCCCTGGCTTAAGCAGGCACTTAGTGCAGGGGAGACAGGGTCTGGAGAATAGAGGCCAGAAATAAAAGGAGACTGGAGAACACAGCATCTAGAGGCCAGTCCCGGTGGCTTATCAAGGAGGAACAGTAACCTCCCTGGGTCAGAACACTGGGCCAACCATGGGACTCTGGAGTCACACCTCAAGCCCTACAACCAGTAGCAAAGGCCTTAGATGGTAACATGTGAAATCATCCACAATTTTAGATGATAGCACATGGAATCATCCACAGTCTTGGAAAAAAACCTATCCCAGACTCTGATCAGGCCCTGAACGTACTCTCCTGTCCTGGGAGCAGAGGAAGAGATGTTCTGACGCCAAGAACAAGAAGTAGCAGTGTGACCACAGAGGCAGAGATTGGAGTTGCGAGGTCACAAGCCCAGAAGGCTAGGAGGACAGATCGGTGCCCCTTAGTTTAAGAATGAAGAACACAGGCTGCAGGAACCCTTCAGGGCACCGGGTAGTGTTGGAAAGTTGTTGACGTCTGGGCTTCAGCTGGAGTCAGTTCTACCTCAGTCCTCTGGGTATGTGCGGGCACAACTGTGTGCTTCTGTAGTTTGGGGATGCCAGGGATGGAAGCTAAGGCCTTGAGCAGGCCCGGCACTCTGCTACTAAGTCACACCCTCAGCCCTGTTTTGTTTTTGTTGTTTGTTTTTCTGAATGCACACTCAAGGATGAAGAAAGTGGCCTGGAGCCCTGTGCCAGAGGCCCGAGCAAGGGCAGGCTCCAAATTAGGAAACAGCATGGATAAGAAAGGAAGAGGAGGCCAGGCAGTGGTGGTGCACGCCTTTAATCCCAGCACTTGGGAGGCAGAGGCAGGCAGATTTCTGA
>NW_022196897.1:149719130-149731564 GCF_008632895.1 Mastomys coucha
AAGAAAGAAAGAAAGAAAAAGAAAAAGAAAAAAAAAAAGAAAAGATGAGGAGAAAATCCTGATGGTCCTCCTATGAACTAAACTTCTGAACAACTGACAATTAGCTCAGGAGGGGGCGGGGGAAAGATGTAGCTCACAGCATCTCTGTGGGTCACAGATCTCTGGTCTGTGAGCCGGGGGATCAGACAGTGGGTCAGGGCAGGGTCTCTGGTCCCTGCGTCTCCATCAGTGGGTGCCAGGGGTCTATAAGGCCGCTCTGGGGAAAGCACTTACATGTCAAGATGAGATGCCGCCACACTGCTCCCTGCTATAGTATAGGATGTGACAATAGTCAGGATGTGACTGCTCCACCTGCTAGGCCCCAGGAGGCCATTGTGAGGAGAAAGGCTCTGGGAAGCTCCAGGCAGATAGCCAGCTCTAGAAACATCCACACCCTCTTGGACTGTTCCACCGTGTCCCACTTAGCAGAACAAGAGCTCTCCTGAGGTTTGAGTCCTAGGTGCCAGTGACCCACAGAATCCAGAACCACAAGGCAAAGAGAATTAGATACCAAAGGGTACCATATAGAACACCATGTCTGGAAGGCCGGTCTGAAGGAGACCCCCAGGGCACAGCAGGCTAGAGAGAAGCAGGGATCAAGGAGTTACCATGTGCTGGAATCAAGAGGCCTGCCAGGAATGGCTCACAGAGATGGATTTTCAACAGAAATATTTTCAAATAGGGGAGGCACCTTTTAAAAGCTTTCTTTGGCTTCCAGGGTGGAAAACAGGCTGGGAATAAACCTCCACCGATGGCTGCTTATGTGTCCAGATGAGAGGCAGTGACTGCACAGAGTGTGCCACACTGTGCACCCAGTAGGTGCTTGGGAAGCAGGAGTCCAACACAGGACAGCTCCCAGAGGAGGGTCTCAGAGAATCAGGCTGGGCAATGGTACCTCTGGGTCCAACTGCCCACCATGCTCCATAGAAACTGCCATATGGAGCAGGGGGGCAGGGGAAGCAGAAGCCCTGGCCATCTCCACAGACAGCCTGAAGTTTAGACAGGTATCCCAGTGAACATTCCAGAAAGCTGCCATTAATAGCCAATCTACCACCCCAGATGACCAAGGGGGTACAGGCTTGGAGGTGCGAGCCTGTCCTCCTGGCCATATTCTGGGAAAAGGGAACAGATAGGAAGTTTGCTATCTGAGTGTCTATTGAATGAGTATCTATTGAAGGCAAGGAATCCACACCTATTTTACACAAGAGAAGACTGAGGCTCAAAGGGAGCTCTAAAGATTCAGAATCAGTCAGTGAACCCAAGTCTGCTCTTGAGCTCCTGCTGGCCTCATGCAGACAGGAGGAGCTATGGCAACGGTGCTGAGGCTCTCGGAGTCCCCACTGTCATTAGACTGTCCATCCGAGTCTCTCTTCATCACTAGGCAAGGTTCACCTTAGACCTAGTTGCTATTGCAACTGGATTTGTGAAGCAAAGCTTAGAGCGGTTTATGGACCTCCCCGGGCCTACATAGACTGGCGGGAGATCAGTGGTTCTCAACCAACGGGTCATGACTCCCACAGGGGTCCCCTATCAGATAGCCTGCACGTCACATACTTATATTACAATTCATAACAGTAACACAATTACAGTGATGAAGTAGCAATGGCATACTTTCATGGCTGGGGGGTCGCCACAACGTAAGGAACTGTGTTAAAAGGCTACAGCATTAGGGAGGTTGAGAGCCACTGCAGTCGAGCAAAGTCTGGGCCCAAGCCCTTCTGCCTCTAAGGCCAGGCCTAGTTCACGGCCACAGCAGCACCCTGACCCTGGCGCCAAGCCTCTGTCCAACCTCCTGACCTCTCTGGAGAGGAGTGTCATGCATCTCTCTCTGGAGTCACTCTGCAGGACTGGCTCATAGTTGCCCATTATCTGTCAGAGTAGCAGGAAGCCCTCCAACTGCTGCTGGGGACAGGAAGCGGCTTCGTAACTGACAGATAATTACTGTGTCCAGGAACTGGGAGAAGCACCGAGACACGGCAGCCACATAGGTGAGGTCCAGAGAGGTACAGTCACAACCCCCAGCATTCCAGGTCACAAGACATGTTGGGACAGAGGACTGAACCAGGTCAGGGATCTAAATCTTAGACTCCTAGGCCACATGCTTCCATAGCTGGTCAGGCCTATAGAGGGCTTGTCCCAATGGGACAATGTGTGCCAGGCTTCCAGACCCTAAAACACACAACCCTCTTCTCTTTTTCCTCCCCCCCCCCCACTTCCTTTTCTATTTATTTATTTATTTATTTATTTATTTATTTATTTATTTATTTTTGAGAGAGGGTCTCAAAAGAGCCTTAGCTGTTCTCAAACTCACTATGTAGACCAGGCTGGCCTCTAACCACCCCCCCCCCTCTGGGATTAAAGGTGTGGCCACACCTGCCCCCTGTTCCGTTTTCAACCCACTTTTGCCTCTCCAAGAGCAGGGCCCTGGCTGTGTCACCCTGCTGTGTCTCAGGGGCCTAGTGTAGCACCTAGCCCATTCTGCCAAGTGTCATTGGTTCACCCCCTACCCCACCCCAGGCTTAATGTCAACAATGGTGGCTCTGGTAGAGAACCCAGGTGGATGGAGCGGCCAGACCCTGAGCACTGTGGCCAGATCTCAGAGGAGCTGCAGGTGCCCACAAAGCCAGCCCCAGTCCCTCCTTCCTCCTGGCAAGGGCTTGAGTGGGTCAGGAGTCCGCTCCTCATGCCCTAGGTAGGGCCTCTCAGCTGGCTTTTAGGATGAAACCATCAAACAAAGCAGCCTTGGGCCTCAGTCCACATCCTTCAGGAAGCCCTCTAAGCCCTGCCCTTTCTGACTCCTATAGCTCCAAGTAGACTGGAAAGAGCCAGGCAGCCCTCTGAGTTGCCTGAAACCTTAGGGCCTAGCTGAGCTCTCCACTGCTATTCATGAGCTATTCCAGAAATTCCCAAGCCAGTTAGAAGTATCTCCATCTGAGGGAAGTCTTATGACTGACTCAACAGTCTAGAAATTCAGCCCACTTACCCCCCTCCCCCCACTTTATAGGTGATGAGACTGAGGCTCAAGAGAAACTTGCCTTAGGTCACAACAGTATTACAAACTAATGAACGCCACAGCCAGGGACTTGGATGACCCTAAAGCTAGAAGGTCCCCCACTCCTACCCCCATGGCTATATGTTCTTGCATCCTGCGATGCAAGGTGCTAGGCAAATGGGAAAGTGTGACCAGGACAATGCTGGTCCCTAGAGACAGCGGCTGCCAGCCACATGCCCATAGTATGCACGTTCTGAGTAGGCCCACACGTGGCGTCTGTGAGATGGGTACAGGAACAGTCACATTTAATGGAAAACTAAAGCACAGTGAAGTCGCTTGACTCCAGTAATTAAGTGTGAGATCCGAGCTCAGCTCAGGCTAGCTCTGGCCATCAGAACATTATACATGATACTCAGCCCTACGGGCACTCTGGGGCATGGCTAACCCATATCTCTAGCCTCGTGGTACATACCTCATTTTGAGGTTCCCCCTGTCCAAGGCTATCCCACAGTGCTGCCTTCCCTAACCCCAGGGGGCACCACCACAGGATACCTAGGCAGATGAACAACCCTCTCAGTTCACCGGGCAGCCTCTCTATAGTAAATTAGGAGTCTGGCTGGCCTCTCTGCCCCCGCCCCCCTACCCTCCCACCCGTGTGACCGCCGCCTGCCCAGCCCCCCCCCACCCCTGTGGGACCACAGACCCCTCTCCCCTTCCCCTTTCGGGCCCTTCATTCTGCTTCTATCAAACAAAGGCTTCCGTGAAACCAAATCTCTTTCTGTCCCCTCCCCAACAACTGCCACAGGAGTCAAAATGGGTGAGCGGTTCTCACCCAGGGGTAGAGCAGGTGGCTCTGGTAAATGAGAGACACCAAGAACCCAAAGAGGGCCACCTGGGGCTTTGTCTCTGCAAGACAAGAAGCGAGGGTGTCCCAGAGTCCAGGAAGCACTCATTGCAACCTCAGGCAGGAAGTGCACCCTTGAGAGGCTGTGCTGCCCACCAGGCACTGTAGCAGAAGCCATGGGCCCATGGGCGTGTGTAGCTTTTCCCCAAAGCCCTCATCAGTTGTTTCTCTGTCCTGGTTTGTGGAAGAAAGCTGAGCTTCGGGGTGTGCCTAAGGACTTGATGCTACCAAGCTGAGAAGCAGGGGGCTCTATCCTGGCCTGTCTGAAGGCCAAGGTGCAGATTCTGACTCCTTGCTCTGTAACATGCCCCTTTCTTCCAACAAAAGGAAAATGAAAGATTAATGAGCAAAGCAGCTAATAGCACCAACTTCAGTTTTAGGGCGGTCTGAGTTGCAGGCCAGCTCAGCTGCTTTCTGGTCATGCTACTTTGGCAAGCTCTGAGTCAGTTTCCTCCTATGTAAATGAAGATAGCCGGACCTATCCCAAAGGCTAATGTGAATGAAACATGACTTGATGGTGATGCTAATCATCCTGGAGGCTCTGTTTGACCAAGTTCCCGTGCTTGGACAGCCTGGACTGACGGATATTCGCTGCACACCTTTTGCTATGCTTGTGTTTCATACTGTTAAAGGCCTCTCTCCAAAGGCTAGACCTGGGATAGCAGAATGCTGGGGTAAACAAGAATGAAAAACTTAGGGACATTTTAGACACTGACAAGCCGTAACTGAATTGCTTGGTTTTGAATATTTCAGCTTTAGAAACTTGTATGAATAGAAAGAGACTTTGATCATGCAAGCTTATGACAAGCCTTGGTACCTTCCTGAAGGCAGAAGCAAGCAATTTTTAGGAACCCTGATGTTCTTCTGTTCTTTGCGAATGGTAGTAGAGAGAAACTGTATTGAAACAAGGGTTCATGACAGAGGCACAGGAAGCATCCCCTGGGAACTGCCTGCTTCCTCAATAGACTCGTCAGACCAGGACTTTACTGATACACTGCCCTTGTTTAAGCAAAGGGGCTATACAATATTTTAAGAATCAACGAAAAAGGACAGTGGTCTTATGCAAATATAAAAGAAATATAGAAGAATGGAAGGAAGAAGTGAATAAGGGTTAGAGATTGAACTTTTGTAGAAAGTCAAGTTTGATATAAGAGGTAGTAGGAAATAACTTTTGAACTATTAATCTTACGCCAAATTAAAATAGAATCAAATTCAAGTAGACCACCTTGTCTAGCATTTCTATAACTGTAAGTCGTTGCGACACTAATCTTAAGGAGATATTGCGTTCAAAGAAAATTGGTGTTAACATAATCTTAATTTTTAGTTCTCATAAAATTGCTGTCTGCTTGCTTTGTTCCTCTCTTAATATTCCTATGTAATCAAGGAAGACTAGAAGAAAATGTATTTTGAAAAGTTGTATAATCAACGAATAAAATTTCTGAGGAAATGATTTTATGTGTAAATAAAGCCTGAAAGAGACAAAGGTTGTCAGAGTAGAGAAGCCATAGCGAGATGTGCTTCCTCTCTGTCCTGTCCCTCACAAAGTGAATGACATCCTGCGTCTTAGCTTTCCTTCCCCTCGCTCCTCTTGCATCCACCCTTCTCTAGAACCTGCCTTCAGCCGAGGCTGGTCCTGGGCAACTTGATTCACACAAATCAGCAAGAACCACACTCGGTAGAGAACAGACATCCAAGTGTGAGAGAGCAAGGGTTCACTGGGCTCATGCTATCTACGAACCTGCATAGGAGGAAAGACCCGTTTAGAAACAGCCTTCCAACCCGGGCCAGTTTCCTCCAAGTCAGAGATGTGAAGTGCACAGAGTGTGGTGCTTTCCGAACAAGCCCTTTTCCTCTCTAGTCCTTGGACAACTCCGCTCGTGAATGGGAGGCAGACAGACGCCTGTTCAGTCACTCGCGATTCTGTAAACGAAGCTGCTAAAGGTACCTGGTACTCACAACCACCCCAAAGAGCCTCCGCTCTCCACAGCCAGAGGCACGAGGTCTGTTTGACACATATCAGCAACTGGAACCATGGGATTTTCTAGTCCTGCTTCAAGTGGGCAGAGTGATAAGGGTTCCTGAGTCATGCATGCACATGTATACTACACTACACACACACACACACACACACACACACACACACACACTCCTTCAGTGCACAGCAAGTACTAAGAAGCAAGCACCCAGTCAAAGCAGGGGTCTTTCTTCTCCAAGCAGTTTTACATTGCTTGTGGGGCATGACAACAGCATCTCAATGCCACCCCAATCACAGCCTGCACAGTTAGGGCCAGGTTAGTTGAATGCACATCTAAATCTGAAGGGCAGGGTTGGGGAGAAGGCTCAGCAAGTAAAGAGCCTGCAACACAAATGCGTGGATATGACTTCAAATCCACAGAGCCCACACAAAAGCCAGGCATGGAAGCTCACATTTGCCATCCCGAGCACTCCTACAGTGAGATGTGAGGCAGAGCCAGGAGAATTCCTAGAAACCTATGTGCCAGCTAGCCTGGAGTTCCAGTGGCGAACAACCAAGACACTGTGTCACATGCCTGCACTTACACACTCACATATAAAAAACAAAACAAACGCTGGCCGGTTTCATCTGCTCACCCTGAAGTTGTCCAAGTCCCAGTCCAAACTGGTGTAGGCATGAGAAACCAAAGAACCCAGCAAAGGCTCGGGTAGATTCCATCTTATCCCTTAAAGCGTTTGCAGAGCTCACCCATGAAAGATGGGGACATAGAATTTCTGCTTCTTATGTTTTGTTCTTTCATCCAAAACAAGGTCTTGCTATATAGTTCAGACCTGGAACTCAAAAATCCTCCTGTCTCAGCCTTCCAAATAATAGGAATTACGGGTCTGTATATTATGGTGCCTGACTTAGGGAATGGGATTCCAAAGCCAGACTCAATGCAGGCTCATCTCCCAGCTTGACTATATCCTAATTAAGCTCTCTGTGCCTGTTTGTGCATCTACCCATGGAGACAGCACCGGCTACCTCGCAAAGTCATGGCACTAGCTATGTACAGTTATGGTGTCATAGGCTGGGCCCTTGGTAGCTTCAGTTACGCAGGCTGGCCAGGCTCTGACCACAGTGGCTCCTTTCCACTCTGCCAGCCACAGCAGTATTCCTTCCTCACCATGATGTGAGACCTGTCCCACCTCAGACATAGCAGCCCAGCATGCTACCTTTCTGCTCACGTCACCTTCCAACATCCAGATACCAACCAATGCTAACAGACCTAGAAATGAAGTCCTTTTCCCCAGGTGTGGCGTCTAAGACCCCGAGGGAAGAAATGACATGCCAGCATGGATCAGATGGCAATATCAGGGCTCATGACATATATATACAGGCACTCCCCTGAAGAGCTGTTACAAAAGTGTAGGTGCCACCGAAGTATGGCCTGTCACTCACCTCTAGTCACTCCCAAGCAGCGCAGGAAGACTTGCCCTGTCCTTCTAGCCTCTAGCTAGAGGGTCAGAGTGTGTTCCCTATGGTAAATGCATGGGCGGTGGGATACAGGCCCACTGCCCTTCTCCCCACCCCACTCCGTGCACACACACATAGCACAGCATACACGTGGGATTTGTCCCAGCACCTTTGCCATGTCTGCCACCGCCACTCAGCATCTGTTTCTTAGAGGGGTAAGTCTCAGGCTGACTGTCTCTGATTCCACCTCGAGTCCTCAGTCCCACACTCTGCTGACCAGTTCAATATGCCGGGCTGACAACTGGGTCTAATCCCTCACAGGACAGAATCTGTAAGGGCTGCAAATCTGGCCTTGGAAACCTGGACCCTCCCTGTCTCCAAGAAGCCACAGTTTGCGGGCAGACAGACAAGGGGTTCTCCTCTGGGGTCAAGGGCTATGGCTTCACCCCAAATAAGCCCATATGGTCAAACGGCCAGGATGAGTAGGGGTTCCTCCCCAGCGCTCCGAACCCTCTATCCCTCCCTTTTCTGCTTTGGATCACAGATTTTCCCAGGGGTGCACCCACAAACCTACGTTACCTGGTGCCCACAAAGTAATCATAACACTTAAGTATAAAGCCATACACTGAACATTTAACAGCTAGAGACCCCGGGCCCCATTCTACTGGGGTTCAGACATCCTGGTCCTAGCCCAGTCCCACACAGCTGCGCAGCCCCACCGCACTGGATGCCCATTTGGCAGAGAGCGAGGCTGAGACCTCGAGGGGACAGGGCATAAGCAGCAGTCGAACCCGAAGACCGAGTGGAGGCACTCCCAAGTTCGCATAGGCAGCAGCCGAACCCGAAGGCCGACCGGAGGCACCCCCAGGTTCTGGACGCTCCCTGCCACATCGTCTCTCGCTCGACATCCCGGAAGCAAGCTAAGGCCTGGGTCGAGGGGAGACGCCCGCGGGAGTCCCCCGCCACCCCACGGTTCTAGGGTAAAGGCTCCCAGGGCTGGGCCCCGCTAAGCCCCGGGGCAGCCCGGGACAGAACCCGGGCAACGGAACCCCTCCGTGCTTACTTTGGGCTTGTTGAATGCCGGCGTCTGGGCCATGGTTCCAAGCGTGCACCCGGGTTCCCTCCGCCGAAGCTCTCTGGATCCGCGTTGGCTCGGTGGCGGGGTCGCTTCCCGAGGGCTCTCAGAGACCGCGGCCCGCCACGCTCTTTTTTACCGGGCTGCCCCGGCACAGCCACGCCCACGCCACGCCCACACCGGAGAGCCCGCCTTCCTGAGTCACGGCCCCGCCCTCTCCCCCCGCCTGCAACTCTGGCGCGCATTTCCCGGAATTCCGAACCCCAGACCTTCCCTGCTGGCTACTCCCTGGAAAACTCCCAGGTGAGCCCCCTGCAGACGCGACTCCACCGTCCTCATCCAGCCTGGCCCCTTCCCGGCCCCTTCAGTACTGAGGTTCCCACTGTTGCTTGGGCGCCTACTTTGTGCAGCCCGGAGCCCTGAAGCCTCGTGTGGAGGGGTTGGGGGTGGGGGATGGATTGTGAGGGATAGACCCACTTGTTGCAATATCACCAGTAGGGAAATTTAGCTGGAGTTCACTAGGTGAGGGCGGGTGGGATGCAGAGGACATTGTTGTGTATGAGAGAGACTCCTGGGAGCTAAGTCTGAAAGGATTCCAGGGTGGCTGGAGATACAAGGGCGGACAGGAACACACGGTTCATCTCTCCTGGGGCAGTTACGCTGGAGAAATGTGCCCACGTATCGAGGCGTATTTAGAATGCTCACATCAATGCTGTGGGCAAATACACTGGACTGTTTTCTGCATAGATAAAGTGCCCACTGCAGCAGTAAAGCCAGTTTCAGCTCCAAAACACAGCAGGTGTGCTCAGACACAGTACTGAATGGGGACAGAAAATATAAGTTGCAGAAAACTTCATACTATGGTCAATTTCTAGAACATGTTTAAGACGACACCCAAAATAGACATGTTTAGCTATATGCATCAGGGAGGAGAAATGTGAAGCAAGGGAAACTCTCTTAAATCTCAGCACTGTTATCCCTGGGGTGGGACATGCTGAGTCTGTGGGAAGACTAGGGCACATGGAAACATCAGTTTAACATCCCAGAACTAGGTGAGATGCGATTTTCATCTGTAAATAAACAAACTTATAAATAAGGGGGAGGGGAGAGGTAGGAGGCCAGCAGGCAAGGTGGAAGCTCGGAGAGAAGTAAGTGAAAGTTTGTCAGTGGTTTCAGGATAGCATCAGGCTTTTGTTTGGAAAAATCCTCCAGCTGTTCCAAGTCTAGAAACTTAGCCAGGTGGACCTCACAGATGAGCTGTTTAGAACCATACTCTAGGTTTGGTGGGATTTGGGGGCGGAGGCAGGGCTGTATTGTAGCAAGTGCCTTAAACTACTTGTGTGCCTTGAGGTGGGGATGCGTGGGTGTCCTGACATGAGGGGACAACATGACAGGGCCTGGAGAAAGCATGGTACACCATGGAAAGATCCAGCTGAGAGACAGTGGTGACTCTGGGCAAGAGGATGGATTTAGATCCCTGCTACTTGTAGACAGCAGAATCCGGATTTGAGATTCTGTTGCTTGCAGGAGTGAGAGAGAGGGTGGATCAAAATGGTACTTCTAAGACAGGGGTGGTAATACATGCCTGTAATCTTAGTATTCCTGAAGCTGAGGCAGGAGGATGCTGGACTATTATTGAGATTGAGATTCTGTTGCAAAAGAGAGAGAAACATTTCTAACACATTGTAGCTTTGTGGGAGGTTTCTTTGCTACTTCAAATACATGAGGACACCATCACATGTGGACACACCTTCGGTCGCCGGTGTCCTGGAAGCACTAGGAAAACATCATCCCATTCAGTCTGTCCACGCCCTGTGAAGCAGAAACTGTTATCAGTCTACAGATGAAGTCGATGACGTCCCAAGAGGGCACAGGCTGCTGGGCTCCTGGAAGATCAATGCTATGCAGAGAGAGGTGGCACTTGAATTTGATTCTGACTCTAGAGCTGGGCCTGGGCTGTGTCACATCATCCTTCTCCAAAGTCCAGCCAACACACTCCCTGCAAGTGACTTCCTGGTCCAACCAAAGTGACAAGCCTTTGCTGATCCTGTCTTTGCCTGATGGAGTCTTGCCCTGGGATGTCCTGAAGGGTTTTGCTCACAGAACGTCAGAGGAGGCTACTGACCTTTCTCCTCTGGAGGGGTTTGGGGCTCTTTCAACTTCCACTGGGGCCTCTTGGTTTTTCTCTCCAGGAACCTGAGCCACTAGAAGACACCATCACTGGTGGGAAGTCCATGTTCAGCTACTCCAGTTGGTTGCTGAGCCAAGCCCAGCTTTCAGCCACCCCTAAAATCCCACCATGTCAGATATTATAAAGCCAGCCCTCCAGCAGCCCAGCTGACTTCAGTGTCCAGGGGAGCCCAGCCCTCATATCTTACTTAGAAAGCTGTGGCAGGTGTTTCTCATCAGCTACCGTATCTGGTGGCAGGTACTTGCATCTGCCACAGCCCTGCAGGCTGTGTGACTCCGTCCTGACCAGACCTGGAAAAGTTTCTAGATTGTGGAGTGTTTGAAATTCTGCTCTCTAGGCAGGACCAAACTTCCAGAAAATAGCTGAACGGTGGGCTACAAGCTTTTGGTGGGCCCCACTACTGGGTACACAGCTGTCCTTCTGTCAAAGGAACCTTACAGTGTTCACAACTCCATGGACTCTCTTGCCTGCACACAGGCAGAGGGGTGGAAGGTGACAGGATGGAGAAGTGAGGCTGTTTATTCCCTGCACTCCCGAGTCATCAAGCAGAACTGTCTTTCCAGCAAGGCCATAACTTCTGGCAGGCAACCCCTCCCTTCTATTCCCCCAACAGCTCCCCTCTTGTCCCCATCTCCAAGGCAATGACCCCAAGAACTGCCCCATGTGTGGCTGCTTTCCCCAGGCTCTGCTGCCTCCATTAGGGTTTTTCTAGCAGCAGATCCTGAGACAAAGTTTGAGGTTTATTTGAAGAGATCTGAGGAAGCACCACAAGGAGAATGTAGAAAGGGGCTGGGCAGCGAGAAAACTTAGCAACAGACAGGTGATGAGGCCGAGCTCTGTACTCAGCTCTGGGAACTGATAGGGTATGCAGTTAACCCAACTGAGGGTCCAGAGAGTGAGGGGCTTAACCACACACTCTCTCCTCCATCAGATATGTTTGTGTATATATTTTGCAAAGAACAAATCACAGACTTCTTGAGTGGCAGGGAAGCACTGTATTCCCCTGTCCCCATCCCTGCCCCCATCCCCGTCCCCACTGTCTTTCTGGTATTGTTCAGGGATGCTTCCATTATCTTCTCAGTATCTGTAGTAAGTTCAACATAACTATGCTTACTCCAGTGGGTGCATAGTACCTGCCACAGAGACAGACCAGACCCGGGCACATCCAGGGGTCAGTGGGAAGAAACTTTCCCCATGTAGAGGGATGTCCGGGTTACTTGGGCAGCCCATAGGCATAGTCCACACCTTTGTAGACAGTCTATTAGATTTTCCTCCATACTCTTGAGTGTGTCGTTTGGTCCTTCCAGTTGCTACAAACTGGCTTTGATCTTCTTCACACAACACACATGAGGCCCAGAGCTGGAGCAGAGATGGAGAGAGACGCCTTTCCCCAAACGCATTCTGCACATAGCACAATTTCTTACTGAGGTAGGTTCTCAAGCATACTGGAACTCTGGCTCTCCTAGCCTCTATGCAAAGCCAAGTTCAAGAGCTAAGCCCAACCAGGGTGGAGTGGCTCAGAGCTAATCCCAAGCAGGACAAAGTGGTTCATGCCTGTATTTCTAGTGCTTAGGAGATTGCCACAAAATTAAGGGCTACCGAGTGAGACTCTGCCTCAAATATATGGAAGTCCAGTTCCAGTTAGAAAATTGCACTAAGGAAATTGCTTAGGAGTGATCTCCAGCTAAGACAACTTAGGCTTTGCTAATAAGTGGGTAACTCAATAGCCAGACAGCCAGTATAACAAAGTAACAAAGTTTGTGTGGGAGTAGGGTGGCGCTGGGCAGCTGTGCTTCACTGAAA
>NW_022196897.1:149731619-149742351 GCF_008632895.1 Mastomys coucha
CTGCAATCTGCTAGGCCAGGCATTTAATTCAAGCACTTGGGAGGTGGAAGTGGGCAGACCTCTGAATTCGAAGGCCAATCTGTCTATGTGAGTTTCAGGACAGAGCTATGTAGAGAGAGACTGTCTCAAAAACTAAGACATAAAAAAAAAAAAACAAAAAAAAAAACTCTACAATCTTTCACTGGTGACTACTGTAGCAAAGAGGATGTTTGTAACAAATACCAGGCCCAATGCTGATCCCTGGTCCCTGATCCCTGATTTCTTGCTTCTTCGATATTCTGGGTGGGTGGTCCCCTCCAGTCTTGATGAATTTACACCACTCACCCTAGATGTCAGGTTTATGACAGACAGTCAGAAGAGGAAGTCTGGGGAAGCCAGGCTCAGAAGAAGCACATTTAAGTCATTGTAGTAGGGGTTATTGTAGTAGGATAGAGCTGCTCAGGGTTCACAGAGATGTAGAGGAGTGGAATGGGAAATGTAGTTCAGTAACATCTAAAGGCGGCCAGAGCAGGAAGGAATCTTCCCTGAGGACATCCCTTTGTTCCCCTTCCCAGAAGACTTGAGATTGTCTTCCTGAGGTCTGAGAGTCCTGTGAGGGGCTGGGTTCAAGAGCACACATTGGTCTTGCAGAGGTTCTGAGTTTGATTTCCAGCACCACATGGGTTGGCTCACATTGCCTGTAACTTCAGTTCCAGAAAATCTGGCACCCTCTTTTGGCCTCTATAGGCACTTCACTCATGTGCACACCTCCCATATCTATAAATAAATATAAATATATATTTAAAAATAAATTACAGGCCAGGCGGTGGTGGCGCACGCTTTTAATCCCAGCACTTGGGAGGTAGAGGCAGGCAGATTTCTGAGGTCCAGACCAGCCTTGTGTACAAAGTGAGTTCCAGGACAGCCAGGGCTATACAGAGAAACTCTGTCTCAAAAAAACAAAAAACAAAACAAAACAAAACAAATCCCTATAGGCTAGAGAGATGGCTCAGTGCTTAAGAGCACTGACTGTTCTTCCAGATGTCCTGAGTTCAATTCCCAGCAACCACATGGTGACTCACAACCATCTGTAATGAGATCTGGTGCCCTCTTCTAGTGTGTCTGAAGACAGCTACAGTGTACCCATATAAATGAAATAAAGTCCAAAAATAAAAAATAAATAAAAATAAAAATAAGCTACAATCTAAGAAAAAGTTGAATGTGGTAGGGCATGCTTGTAATCCCAGCGCTTGGGAAGGGGAGACAGGAGGATTAGGTCATCCTTTGCTACTCAGTGAGCGTAAGGCCAGCCTGAGCCACATGAGGCTTTGCCTAAAAAAAAAAAAAAAAAAAAAAAAAAAAAAAAGCTCCACGAGAAGAATGAAATCATACCATTAGAAGGAAAACAGATAGAACCAAAGGTCTCCATGTTAAATAAGTTAAAGGAGAAAAGTACGTCACAGGAGGTCACCTTTTCTCTAAATCCAGAATATAGAGGACAAATTATCATAAAAGGGGTTATTGGTCAGACGAGGGTCAGGAGGAGGAAAGATGGAGAAGGTAACAGAGTAGTATTATCAAAGCACATTACATGTGTCTTCCTATTATTTTCTACAATTAATATACATTAATTAAATGTGAAAGCCTTATGACTTCTGCTAGCTGGTGGGTAGGTTTGTTTTCTCTCCAGATCTCCAGGCAGAGGCCAAGGTCTGAGAAAAATAAGCTTGTGTATGTGAAGTGTGTATGATGGAGTGGCAGAGGAAGCTCTGGTCATTGTGACTCCCCTGAGACAGAGTGGAGCCTCATTTGAGCAGGGCCTTGGTACAGCCCTACGTAGAGTCAGGTTGGTGGCTGCAGGTGACGTTTCCCACTGTTTACTAGGCACATGTTATGCATGGTCTCATATGTGATGCCATCTATTCCTCCCAGAAGCCCTGCAGTCCTGAAGCACAAAGATCACAATCAGCCAGCCCCTCATTGGGGGAGGACCCAAAGCTCTAAGTTGGCTGTTGGTGAGAGGTGCACCAGAGTTGAGCGTGAACATGCTAGGCAGTGTGCTTGGGGGAAAGCAGGTGAGGCCAGGCAGCAGCCAGGCCTGCAGGGAAAAGCCTGGGCAGGAGGCAGGAATTCTGCTGGTTCTGCTCCGACACCAGGCGACTGAGGAATATGGCCTTCTCATTTGCTCAACAGAGCTCTCTAGGCTGGCTCTGTGCCCGGCTGAGTACATGGGGGATGATGCTTCACTCTGCATATTCATAGTTCTTCAGGTAAGCTGTCCCCTCCTAATGGGACACATGATTGATGACAAAGATCATTAAGTTTATCTTCTTCCCCTGGGAGGTTGTACACATGTCCAGAAACCCAAGGGTTGCAGGGTCACTGCTGACAGAGCAGTTACAGAGTACAGATGGTCAAAACTCATGATGACCTGTGGCTTGCAGCCTCAGGCAAGCACGGAGCCCCTGTTTCCTCTTCAACATAGAGGAGATAACACATGTTTGCTAACTCATGGGATACTCCAGAGCCATTCCTAGTGCAGCATACATGTGGCCATATCTGGCTCATATTTTGAGCCCTAGGCAAATCCCATTCTTGGGCCAAAGAGAGCATCCTTATTTGATAAGGAGCCATCACAAGGTAGTAGCAGAGTCAACATCTAAATGTTGGTTTTGGTGATGCACACTAGTAGTCCTAGCATTCCCAAGGTTGAAGCAGGAAGACCAGAAGTTCAAGGTCATCCTCAGCTTTATAGTGAGTTTGAGGCCAGCCTGAGCCTCAGAAGACCCTGTCATGAATAAACAGGCAAAATAATGCTGTGCTGAAATATTGGCCTAGTAGCCAGATCCTCCAGCCATGAAAGAGGATCCAGAATCCTGGACTTCAACGTTTAAGGCATAGTTAAAGGATAGGGAATGTAGCTCAATTGGTGCTGTGCTCATGGAACATTCGAAAGGCCCAGGGTTCATTCTCTAGCACTGGATGAGCCAGGTGTGGTGACATGCCTGTAACTCCATCACTCAGGCAGGAAGATCAGGGAATCAGGGTCATTACTGGCCACATGGTAACCTGGAAGTCAGCCTGGGTATATGAGACCCTGCTTCAAACTAACAACAACAACAACAACAAAATAACAACAATAAAAAAACTCACCAAGAATTATAACAACAGAATGCATATGCGTATTTGAGTGTTTTCTAATTTTTTTAAGCTTTGTAGAGGCTAAAGAAAACATCTGTGTTCCAGATGTTTGCCCCTGGATGTGTGAACTCCATATAGCCAAGATCCCTGCTGGCTGATCTCCCAGGATCTCCGACTGGGAAGAGAGCCAGGGAGAGGTTGGACCTCACCTCAGGTTACAAAAGAGGATTAGCATCTTTTTACAGCAGAAAATCCCTAAATGATAGTGGCTGCTATAAGACACTTTTCTCTTTCTCTGATGTATGAAATCCAGAGGCCTGCCGTGACACCACGTCTCTGTGAAGACAGCTCAGCCCGGGTTTTGTTCTGTTACCCTTAGTGTAAAGCCGCCACTGCTGAGGTGCTTGAGGTGCTGACTGTCGTCCCAACGGTTCCAAGATCAGAGGAGAAGCCACCCACACTTTTCCTTTTAAAGATTCAGTTCCCTGAGTGAGTCTCTGTACAGTTTCATTTATGAAGTCCTCTGGCCACACCTAACTGCAATGGAGCCTGAGAGGAAGGTCCTGTTACTAATGGAGAGGATAATGGGGATCCAGCTCTGTGGCAGAGGTTTCCTTAGCACAGGTATGGCCATGGGTCCCAAGCCCAGCATCGAGAAAACCGAGCAAGAGGATGTTACACAGTGGAAGGCAATGAGCCCTTTTCTGTCCCACGCCTGGTATACCGTGGAGGAGAAGGATAAATAAGAAGATAAGTGTGGCAGCAGGAAAACAGACGCTGGTGCCCATGTGGCTTCTCTGAGCATGTCTTTGAGTCTCTTCATGACTAAAAAGAAAAATCAGAGAGCAAGCTAGGAAGAGGGCATCAAGGCTATGGGAAGAGGAATACTCCTGAGCGCTTTATGTACATTGACGAAGGGTCTCCTGTCATCCTAGTGAAGAGCCCATCCTGTCTGTGCCCATTATGAAAAGAGGTCTGGTTGACCAGTTGTTCCTCAGAGCAATTGTCAACCAGCCCTTTGACTGGCAGTCTGCCCTTCACCTCTGGGTCATGAGAGGAGCCTAGCTCCTCCAACCCTTGAGCCTTTCGGGAGCTCAGCAAGGCCGGGTCCTAGTGGTTCCCCCAAAACATCCATGTCTCAGAACCTGGGTTTCTTGTCCATCTCCACTTTATTATTGGCTTTACAGTATCCACAGTAGAGTTGATTCCTCCTATCTACTGTTATCACGTCACAATGACACCTCACATGGTGTCATTGTCCCAGGAATCAGGGGTGAATATATGTATGTGTGTGTATGTGTGCACATGTTCCTTGTCATTCTCTCAGAATCCCAGAGAACAGTGACATTAGTTAAGCAATTGCAGTCAGCCCCAGTGAGCCAGTAACCTCAGGTTTATACTCTTGCCTGGAGAAACCTGGGGCTCTAGAACAGTATGTGGTGTTCCCAGCCTGGCTGCTGCTTCCTCATTCTGCTCTGGAAGCCCTTGCCATTCTCAGCACACAGGAATTTTTTTTTTCTCTCTGCACCCAGACATAGCTGTGTCGCAGCTCTAGCCTGAACCCCTGCTAAGGGGCAGGGCCTAACTCTGCTTCCTTGACCCTGAATGGGACCTGGCAGGCCCCATGCCGCTGAATATGAGTTTCTGGCCTAGCTCACTCCTTAGATGTCAGTTTGGTCTTTGATGAGTGAAAATTCAAAGGTAGAATTGAGAATGTTATTTCTAAATTGGAATGCTACCTTTAATCTCTTTCCAGAGGTATGTTCCCACTGGCGTAAGGATGAAATCCAGTGTCCATGTCCCCAGGGGACACTGAGACACTCTTAACAGCCAGTAGTGATGGTACACACTCGTAATCACAGCACACAGGAGGCTAAGGTGGGGATCATAAGTTTGAGGGAAATCTGAGCTATATATAGTGAAATTCTGTCTCAAAAAAAAAAAAAGCCAACAACAACAACAACAACAACAACAACAACAAAAAAAAAGTGTATAGACTGTGGTATGGCTAGCATGTGTCTTCAGAACCCTCACTGGCCTCTGCAATTATTACAGGGGAAAGGCCAGGACCTAGGTGGATGGCATTCCCAGACTGGGGAGTTCCCTGACAGGCAGGATTTTCAATGCTAAACCAAAACTGTGGCATGGAGAACCAGAACTGGTCATCCCACCAGAAAGAAAGCTCCTTGGGCGCCATCTTGGGGTGCCCACCTGGTTTAGAAGCTTATTCCAAGGGTAGGGGGCAGGGAGATGACTTAGTTGATAAATAATGAAGATCTAAGTTCCGTTCCCAGAATCCACATGATATTGTGCCTGCAATCCCAACCCGGGGAGGCAGAGACAGGAGGATCCTGGAACTTGTTAGGTAACTAGTCTAGCCAAAGATGAGCTCTAGGTTCAGAAAAAGACTCTGTCTCAAAAACTAAGGCAGAAAGTGATTGAAGATGTCTTACATCCCCCTCTGTCCTCCCACATGCACATGCATACACACACACAGGCATACACTTACACACATACTCATATACACACATATACACAGCACACACATATACTCATGCACACATATAGACATAGGCACATGCACTCATACACACTCATGCATACACACAAGCACACACACATGCACTCATTCATACAGGTGCACACACATGCTCTTATACACATATACATATAAGCACACACATACACACACTCATATACACATATACATACAGATACACACTCATGTATACACGCAAGCACACACACATGTACTCATACAAACACACACATACACACAAACACACACATTCACATACACACAGACACACACACACTCATACACACACATACTCAATCATACACATACACACAAGCACACACACGCACTCATGTACACATACATACCCACAAGCACACACACAAACACAAACATACACACAAGCATGTACATACACACATACACACACACACACACACACACACATACTGCTTACTATCTGCCATCACATACCTCTCCCCACCCCACACTGCCTATCATTTTTATAACAAATGCTGGAGAGGTCCACAGCGGGCTCTGGAACCAGGGTGCCAGATCCAATCCTCAGCTCCAGCCATCTCCAGCTGTGTCTCTTTGGACACGCCACTTCAATGTACTTTTGCCCCATTTCCCTCATGAACAAAATAAGAATAGAATCTAAGTTCCACCTCAGTGGATGACTGAAGGACTAAGTGACTCAGTGGACGAAAGTCCGTTGGAATGTTGTCCGTCTATCATCCAGCCAGAGAGGCCACACCCTTTCTTCATGGAGACAGGAAGAAAACTGTCTGCATTTCCTAGCTGGCCTGGAAGACGTGAGTCTGGGGATAGTGGTTACAGCCTCCTGGATTCCAAAGTCTGACTATATAATTAATCTGGACCTTGAGCCATTTCAATCTGGATCCCTTTAGACATGCTGATGCCATTGGCGTATGCACAATTAGGAGAATGTTTTGTTCTCACTTATCACTGTAACTGCTTGGAATTTGGAAGTGAGCATTGACTAATCTGTTCTTATTGATCCAAGCAATGGACAAACAACCAGGGTTAGTCTTCCGTGGTCTCCCTTTTCTTCTGTAAGACTAGATCCCTTGGTGCCGCGTGGTACATTTAATTCGAGAAACAAGAATGTGTGTGCGCACGCATGTGTGTGTGTGTGTGCGCGCGTGTGCGTGTGTGTGTGTGTGTGTGTGTTTCAGGTGGCCACCCTCAGTGTTGATACAGAGACCCCAGCCAACCCTTCCTCTCTTCTTTTCTCTCTGGCAGAGGTTGGCAGAGGTTAGCTATGTACAGCAGCTTGGCCTGAAATAAAGCTCCTCCTGCCCCTGTTTTCAAAGTTTAGGGATTTTAGGGAAGGGAGCTCTGTCTCTTGCAGGATCCTCTGAGGGTCTGTTTTAGGGTGAGATTTCTGGCGGCCACAGAGGGACTGTGGAATAAAGCCGTCCCTTGACTTGGTGGCCCACTCTAAACGTGGTAATTGGTCCCCACTTTAAGGAAAGCAGCTATATTGCTTTCCTGTCACCATGACAAACATTCAGCCTGTTGAGTGTTGTATGTATGTGGTATGTCTGTGTATGTATGTATGTATGTATGCATGTATGTACATGTGTGTGGTGTGTATATGTGTGTGGTGTGTGTGTGTGGTGTGTTATGGTGTGGTGTGTGTGGTGTGTATGTGTGGTGTGTTATGGTGTGGTGTGTGTGGTGTGTGTATGGTGTGGTGTGTGTGTGTGGTGTGTATGGTGTGTGGGTGTGGGTGTGTATGTGTGTGATAGGAGGGAATACAAATGTATGTATGTATGCATGCACGTATGTATGTATGTATGTGGTGTGTGTGTGGAGTGTGTATATGTGTGGTATGTGTGTATATGGTGTGTATGTGTGTGCAGGGGGTGTATGTGTGTATGTGGTATGTATGTATGTATGTATGTAGTGTGTATATGTGGTATGTGTATATGTATGTGATATGTATATATATGTGGTATGTGTGTATGTATTATATATGTGCTGTATTAAAGGTTCGCAGCTTAGGAAGGGTGAGAACTGCTCTGAAACCTCTGTCTTGTCCCACAAGTACCATCCTGGGGAGCAAGTCTTTGTCACGGTGGCCTTTGGGGGCTGTGAGACCAAAATACAGAAGTGACTGAAGCTGGAGTGGGTTTGCCCTGAGATGCAAACCTCCCAGATATTTCGGAGGAAGTCAGAATATTTGTGCTGTTGTTGGACTTCCTCTAGAGGAAGCAAGAGGAGCTGAGTTCTGCCTGTCTCTGTAGAGGCTTGGGCGCTGCAGTTCTTCCCCACAATGAATCTGATTTCAAAGCAAGGCCGTGCTTTAAAGCAAGCCAGTAAAAAACAAGGCAGCAGAACTCTTAGTCTAAGTTTTATTTATTAGCATGCATATGTCTGTGTGTATGTGTATGTGTGGTGTGTGTGTATGTGGTGTGTGTATGTGTGTATGTATGTATGTATGTATGTATGTGGTGTGTATGTGTGTGGTGTGTGTGTATGTGTGGTATGCGTGTATATGGTGTATATGGTATGCAGGGTGTGTGTGTATGTGGTATGTATGTATGTATGTATGTATGTAGTGTGTGTATGTGGTATTGTATATGTATGTGATATGTATATATATGTGGTATGTGTTTATGTATTATATATGTAGTCTGTGTGTGTATATGGTATGTATATGTATGTATATATGTATGTATGTGGTGTGTATATGTGTATGGGGTGTGTATATGGTGTATATGTGTGTGGGGGTATATGTGTGTATGTGGTATAGATGTGTATATGTGGTATATATGACTGTATGTGGTATGTGTGTATGTGGTGTATGTATATGTATGTGGTATATATGTATATGTATGTATGTATGTATATGTATGTGGTGTGTATATGTGTGTGGTGTGTGTGTGTGGTATGTGTGTATGGCATGTGGTGTGTGTGTGGTGTGTGTATGGTGTGGTGTGTGTGTGTGGTGTGTATGGTGTGTGTGTGGGTGTGTGTGTGTATGCGTGTGATAGGAGGGAATACAAATCAGAACACAAGCTTGTGGAGTTGGTTCTCTACTTCCACCTTTATTACCAAAGAAACCTCGGTTTCCATTTGAAGTTCTCAGTCTCATTAATAAAAGAATTTAGGATGGATTCAAATGGAAGCTCAAGAACAACTTGAATTAAAGCCTAAAAGAAAAACACACATAGGTGAGGCAAGAATCCTAGCAGCCATCAAGGAGATTGGGGGAAACATACGTCTTTTAAGTTAGGCATGAGATAGAGATAGACAAATTATTTAAAAAGGAAAGGGTAGGCTGGAGGGATGGCTCAGCAGTTAAAAATGCTGACTGTTCTTGCAGAGGACCCCGGGTTGATTCCCAGAACCCACATCAAGCAGTTCTCAGCAATCTCCTGGCCTCTAAAGACAAACACACACACACACACACACACACACACACACACACACACACACAAATAATATAGAGGGCTGGAGAGATGGCTCAGCAGTTAAGAGCACTGGTTGCTCTTCCAGAGGACCCTGGATTCGATTTCCAGCACCCACATTGGCAGCACCCACATACAACCATCTGTAACTCCAGTTCCAGAGTATCTGACACCCTCACACAGACATACATATGAGTAAAATACCCATTCACATATGCTAAAAATAAATCATTTTTTAAAGATTTATTTATTTATTTTATGTGTATGAGTACACTATAGCTGTATAGATGGCCGTGAGCTATCATGTGGCTGCTGGGAATTGAACTCAGGACCTCTGCTTGCTCTGGCCCCACTCGCTCCAGCGTAATACACTATAGCTGTCTTCAGACACACCAGAAGAGGGCATCAGATCTTATCACGGATGGTTGTGAGCCACCATGTGGTTGCTGGGATCCGAACTCAGGACCTTCAGAAGAGCAGTCAGTGCTCTTACCCGCTGAGCCATGTCGCCAGTCCCCCAAATAAATTATTTTTAAAAAACAATAATATAAATAAACAAATAGAACAGTCTCTCTCAAGAATAGAAGTGGACTAATGAGGTGAGGAAAGAGCCCACCTGGGGGGAGCCACAGCTGCCACCCTATATACAGATATACTGAACACCTGGTCTCCGGCCAGGGCAGAGAGCATCGATAATCAAGCCCTTAGTTGGAGAAGCTGAGTGCCTCCAGTTTGTGATGCAAGCTGGCATGATTTTCCTGCAGCCCATTGTGCTTTGCTACGTAGCCAATGCTGATTGGGACCAGGGAAAGTATTTAACCCACAAGGGCTGGGGGCTGGAGATAGTAAGTAAGTATGTGGAGATAGGAGTAAGTATGTAGGAGATAGAAGTAAGATGTAAGGATAGAAGTAAGATGTAGGAATAGAAGTAAGATGTATGTAAGAATAGAAATAGGAGTAAGTAGGAAATAGGAGTAAGAAAGAAGAAAGTAGTAAGATGTAAGTAGTAAGATAGAAGTAGTAAGATGTAAAGATGTAAGTAGTAAAATAGAAGAAGTAAGATAGAAATAAGTAAGATGTAAGAAGCAAGATTACAAGGTCCCTGATTAAACTGCATGGGGAAGAGCTCGTTGTTGCCTCCTTATTTCTGCTGGACGGAAAGGGGCTGACACCCACAATAGCTTCTAGCTACGTGGTGGATGGTCTTTTATTGCTCCCACCTCCTGTTTGTATTTTTGGGTTTTGCATTTAGATGATGCCAGGCTGGGTGGAGTTGGGGGGGGGGCTTCCAGTGTTCCTCTACATGTTAATCTTGATTTTTAAAACTTTATTTATTGGGTGGTGGTGGTGCACGCCTTTAATCCCAGCACTTGGGAGGCAGAGGCAGGTGAATTTCTGAGTTCAAGGCCAGCCTGGTCTACAAAGTGAGCTCCAGGACAGCCAGGGCTATACAGGGAAACCCTGTCTCGAAAAACCAAAACCAAAAAAAAAAAAAAAAAACTTTATTTATTAGGCCGGGCGGGCAGTGGTGGTGCATGCCTTTAATCCTAGCACTTGGGAAGCAGAGGCAGGTGAATGTCTGAGTTTGAGGCCAGCCTGGTCTACAGAGTGAGTTCCAGGACAGCCAGGACTATATAGAAAAACCCTGTCTCGA
>NW_022196897.1:149742361-149748349 GCF_008632895.1 Mastomys coucha
AAAAAAAAACTTTATTTATTTATTCAATCATTTATTTACTGGCCTAGAGCTCACGTGAAAACCAGGCTAGCCCCAAATTCATGAAGATCTACCTGCTTCTGCTTCTGCTTCCTGGATGCTAGGATCCAAGATGCTTACCACCACAGCTGGCCATATGTTAATCTTGATGTAGCTGTTTTAGGTCCTGTTCTCCCACCATACCATTTGGTCACCATGCTTGTACAGAAAAAGTGTCTTTCCTGATGAGCCATCTTGACACCCCCAGTTGAGGACGTGCATAAAAGCAGTCACTTATCAGCTACCTCCCTGGTCGGTGACCCACTGTTTTGTTCTGCTAGCTGTTTGGTTACTACAGGAGAGCTCTGCTCCAAGAGGAAGCGAAGCTGCTTCTTACAGACTGGAAGAGCACAGGATTGGGACACTGATCGGTGGCCTGCAGTGATCTCTTACAGACAGAAGGACTGGTGGAGAGAACTTCTAGCTCATCTGAGAAGTGCGTACGAAGGCTGTCCACGTGTCCCTTCAAGTATCTCAGTCCAAGGTGACTGGGTTTCTCAGACACATGGAAGGCCCTCTTGACCGTGAGGTGACACTTTGAGAAGCTTCGCCTATAAACCACATACTCCACTCAGCACTTTCTGGACCCAGTCTCTCTTCAAGGAACCCAAATTAAGGAAGCCAGTTGCCCAAAGCTGAGACCTTCTCCACAGAAGAGCCTCTCTATCCTGTGCCCCAGCTGGTTCCACATGTGTGTGACACACTGGAAGCTTCCTGCTAGCTTCTAAAGGGACTGCAGGGAGCACAGGCCCGGAAGGGTCTAAGAGGCACCCACTACCATCTTGGGTCCCATGGACTTAAGAGCCCAGCACTTGGGTGACTTATCCCTGAAGCCTACTGTGAAAAGAGCAGTCGAACCAGGCAGCATTGGCCCATCCCTGCTGAGTCAGCGCCACTGATTAGCTCCTGGCCGGATCCCAGAAGGACACCTTGAGAACCAGGAATGCTTCGGTCCTTCCCAAGCCGTAGCCATGACCCTCCCAAGTGAGGGCAGCCACTAGTCTTAGGTGGGTCTTCAGTGACCCAGAAAGCAGGGAGGGGACGGTATAAGCTCCGGCTTTTCCTTTGTCTTTGTGTCTCTCTGCCCACACCCTACCTGTACTGTGCACTTGACACGTGACCGTGGGATCTGCTCCACCCCCATCTCTGCCTTTCTTCAGGTAACTTCTCAGTCATTTGATTCACAGTTCAGAAAAGCCCTTCTGGGAGTTCTGTATTCTGACTTCTTTGGATACAGTCGCATGTTCTTCAGTCTCTGATGAGGCAGTCTGTGGACCCCTTTCCCCTCACAGTCCCCTGAAGAAAGGGCAGTCCCCTTCTTCAAAGCTCACTCTGATTTCCACTACAAAGCATTTAATAAGCCGGTCACCAGATGACCTGTCCAGTTTACTTCTTGTCCATGGCTAGCTCAAAAGGGATATTCCTCATGGTCTGGAGACCTTACCCAGGCCAGCCATGGCAACCCACACTTGTATTCTCAGTGTCTCGGAGGTAGAGGAAGGAGGATTTAGAGGTTCAAGATCATTCATAGCTACATAGCAAGGGTGAGGCCAGCCTGGGCTATAGGAGATCCTGTCTTTAAAAAAAAAAAAAAAGTCCTTGATCGAGCAAGAGGGTACCCTTTCTGGGAACATCACCAGCACTCTGGAGCTCTGGCCAGGCTGGAAGCTCCTCATCACTACAAATACATAGCCACTGCCCCCTGACATGGAGGACACTCAGGCTCCAAATGGAATGCAAATGCCAAATCTCGGGGTAAGGTCATATGGCCATAAGGTCATACGAGTTCCGTATTTGGGAGTGACTCTGCGGTTTGGTCCCCTTTACCCTCTCCTTTTGAGTCACAACCCCCCCCCCCCAAATGCAGACTCAGCACAATGAGCTGCCTAGCTCTCTAACCACCGACTCCCCCTTGGGCTGTCCAGTCCCAGACTGGAAAGGAAGCATTACTCTATTTTTTTTTTTTTCTTATTCTCTTTTGTTCTCAAGTGCTGCTGTCTGGCCAGAGCCCTCTTGGATCTGTCAGTAATTTGGTTCCTGGACTGGGCTGTTCATCTTCTCAGACTGTGCAAATGCTCTTCTCACAAAGCAGAGTTTAAACGCATGGTTGAGGTTTGTGTTTTCCTGTTGTATACTTGTGTATGTATGTAGATGTGTGTGTACATATGTGTTGGTGCACATGTGTGCGAGTGCTTGTGTGTGCTGGTGTGCATACAAATGTGTGAACATATGTGTGGAGGCCAGAGGACAAGCTCAAGTGCTACTCAGGCATCATCTGCCTTACTTAAAGCAGGGTCTCTCACTGGCCTAGAGCTTATGGATTAGGCTAGGCAGATGGGTCAAGGTCAGAAAGCCCCAGGGAGCTGTCTGTGTCTGCCTCCCCAGTCCCTCCCCAGTGCCTCCCCAGTGCCTCCCCAGTCCCTCCCCAGTACCTCCCCAGTGCCTCCCCAGCACTAGGAATGTAAGTGCATGGCTTTGTTTTTACTTGGGTTCTGGAGCTCAAACTCCAGCCTTCTTTCTTACAAGGCAAATCCTTATGAGCCATCTCCCCAGCCCCAGATGTATGTTTCCCATAACCCCTCCGTGGCTAAAAAGGAAGCTATGTTATTTAAAATAGGTTTTCCTCAAGTATGTAAGACTATAGTCTTAGATTTAATATGATTGTGTTCTGTTAGTTTCTTAGCTGTGCTCATGATCATGGCTGATGTCACACGCCTGTTTACATCCCCTTTTGCCATTACTCTGACATTAGCCTTGGAATATGACTACTGACTTGATGGTGGCTAACAATGCTGATGGGTTAAGGCATGGTCCCATTAGAGACTTATCTATATGAGGGTCTCCAGACCCCAAAGAAAGGAGACAGATGCTGGACATGGCCTAGGGTGAGTAACTGCAGCACTTTTATGGTCTTACTGGAGGCATTGGAGTGTCTGACCACACACCATGCATCCCCCTCCCAGGGCCTCACATATCTCAGTCCTGGGTTGCAAGCAATTCAGCAAAGCTTCTGGAGGATGCAGAGGTGTGACTGACTGTCTCTACCTGGAACTACCCTGAAGCCCTTGGTGTTGTGGTTTCATGAGACATCCGAAGGAGGATATCTGACCCCAGGCTCTTGCTTCAGCCATAATGATGATCCTCTCCTGATGTGGCTTAAGGCAGTATTGAGCAACCCACAGCTGCTTCCGTTTTATAGTCTGAGCTCATCTTACATATTCACGCTGTTGTGAGTGTGAATGTGTGTGCATGTGTGCATGTGCTTGCCTGTATGCGTATGGTGGGTGAGCATGTATGTGTGTATGTGTGTGTGTGTGTGTGTGTGGTGTGTATGTGTGTATGTGGTGTGTGTGGTGTGTATGTGTGTATGTGGTGTGTGTGGTGTGTGTATGTGTGGTGTGTATATGTGTATGTGGTATGTGTGTGTGTGTATGGTGTGTATGTGTGTGTGTGGTGTTGTGTATGTGTGTGTGTGGTGTATGTGTGTGTGTGGTGTATATGTGGTATGTGTAGTGTGTGTATGTGTGTGGTGTGTGTGTGTCTGTGTGTGTAGTATGTGTATTATGCATGTGTGTGGTGTGCGTATGTGTGTAGTGTATGTGTCTGGGCGTGTGTGTGTAGTATGTGTGTGTGTGGTGTGTGTCTGTGTGTGTGTGGTGTGTGTGTGTGTGTGTGTGGTGTGTCTGTGTGTGTGGTGTGTCTGTGTGTGTGGTGTGTGTGTCTGTGTGTTGGTATGTGTCTGTGTGTGGTGTGTGCAGACACATCTTCAGGGGTACATTTGAGAGGCTGCTAATTTTTTGAGCTTGTTCTCTCCTGCTACTTCTTTTGAAAATAAGATAACCTTTGACAAGGTTATCACAAGCCAGGCCTACACAGAACACAGACGTGCAGGAGCAAATGCTCAAACTGGGGAAGGGTTCAAAAGTGGCTTTTAAAAATCTAGGCAGCTGTGAGGCTTGCTTAAGACTGGCCTCTGGCCAGGTCTGGTGACACAGATATATATCCCAGCCCTGGTAAGGTTGAGGTGAGAAAATTATAAGTTAGGGAAACCACAGTTGCATAGGCCCTTCTTGCTCTCAAAAAACAAAAACACTTACACCACCTAAAAATCAACTTATTTGTGTGCTTATATTACTTTGGGATTTGTTTATTGATTTATTATTAGTTTGCTTTTGAGACAGGGTCTCTGTATGTAGCCCTGGCTATCTTAGAACTTGCTATGAGACCAGACTGGCCTGGAACTCACAGAGACCCACCTTCTGTAACTCACCCAGATGGGCCTGGATGCTCAGCAAACCCTGCCTCACACTGGGATCACAGGACTGCATCATCCGCCCATCTCCAACATTTCTTTCCATTTTGTTTTGTTTGTCTGTTTACTTGTTTGCTTTGTTTTTGAGACGGTGTTTCTCTGTGTAGCCCTGGCTGTCCTTGGAACTCACTCTCTAGACCAGGCTAGCCTCAAACCCACAGAGATCTGACTGCCTCTGCATCCCAAGTGCTGGGATTAAAGAAGTGCGCCACCATCACCTGGCATCGATACTTTTCAAAAGAATAGATTAGTCTCACCACATGCCTTTATCTTTGGACTCAAGTTTTAACTTAACGTCTAATCTTAGCATGTGTGTGTGTATATGTGTGCATGCATACATGTGTATACATATACATGTATACATACGTACATACTTACATATCCTACCTATCTTTTATAAATGGAATATGATGTGTTTGCTAGTATCTAGACAGGAAGCCCTATCTTGAGAAATCAAAAGAAAAAGTGATGCAACAAAGTATATGGTATATGTTGTATTTGGTAGTATCAAAACATGAAAGCCTGTCTTGAAAAAATCAAAAGATAAAAAGAAACAAGGCAGAAAATGTAACAAGCAGGGCTGGTGAGATGGCTTAGTAGTAGAAAATGTAACAAGCTGGGCTGGTGAGATGGCTCAGTAGTAGAAAATGTAACAAGCTGGGCTGGTGGGATGGCTCAGTAGTAGAAAATGTAACAAGCTGGGCTGGTGAGATGGCTCAGTAGTAGAAAATGCAACAAACTGGGCTGGTGAGATGGCTCAGTAATAGAAAATGTAACAAGCTGGGCTGGTGAGATGGCTCAGTAGTAGAGACATTCGAACACGAACCTGAGCACCTGAGTTCAGTTCCTGGATCCCACAGGTGATAGGAGAGAACCAGCTCCCTAGAGTTGTCCTCTGATCTCCAGCTGTACACCATGGCATACCCCTGCAAACCCCCACTCACACCCATATACACACACATGCACACATACACACACATACACATGCATTCACATGCACACATACACACGCACACATACATAAACACATACATACACACTTACATATACACATACACACAAGGGGAGAGAAGAGAAATTATATTAAAAATTTAGGTATGGAAATTTATTTTTTTAAAAGAATTGAGAGAAGAGAACACTTTTGGATTAAAAGAGGATTGCTTCCAGATAAATCCAAAAACTGTTAAGAACAAATCCTTATCTGCTCTTTGTGACATTCACAAAAACAGATTTTAAAACTGTGGTGGCTAATCTTTGTTGACTTGACACGTCTAGGAAGAGGAATCTTGTTTGAAGAACTGCATCCATCAGATTGGCCTGTGGGCATTTTCTTGATTGATAGTTGATGTAGGAGGGCCCGGCCCACTGTGGGCGATGCCACCCCCTAGGTGGGTGGGTCTGGACTATGTAGGAAAAGTCACACAAGAAACGAGCAAGCAGTAAGCAGATTTTCTCTCCAGTTCCTGCCACTGCTCCTGCTTGAATGTCTGCCCCAACTTCCCTCAGGGATGGACTCTGACTGGGACGTGTAAGCTAAATAAGCCCATCCTTCTCCAAGTTAGTTTGGGTTAGTGTTTGACCCAGTGTTTAATTAAATTGTTGTGACAATTAAAAAGCAG
>NW_022196897.1:149748359-149772265 GCF_008632895.1 Mastomys coucha
ATTTTTAGCTGGGTCTGGTGGTGCATGCTTGTAATCCTATCACTAGGGAGGGAGAAGCAGGGGGGTTCTTGTGAGTTTGAGGCTATCTGGGGCTACCTATCTGGCTCAAGGAAAGCCTGTCTACACAGAGAGACCCTATCTGAAACACAGACACTGATCCAAACAACAATGATTTTTTTACAAGATTAATTGCTTGTGGTTTCTGCTACTTTTTCAGCTTTTACTACTTAGGAAATTAAGCCTTTAAAGAATAATATTTATTTTATTTATGTGTATAATCATTTTGTCTATGTGTATATGTGTGTATATCTTGTGTGCCTGCTTCCTCAGGCAGTGGCAATAGAAGGCATTGGATCCCCTGGGACTGGAGTTACAGATGCTTGTGAACCATCATGTAGGTGCTGAGAATTGAGCTTGGGTCCCCTGGGAGAGCAGCCAGTGCTCTTCACAGATGAGCTATGCATCCCCTTAGCTCCCTACTATCTCTCTCCTTGGCTTTAGGGCCTTTTAACTACTCTATAGCTCCAGTTAAGAAAACACTCGTTTAGGTTATTAGGTGTATTTGTAAACATATAACTCCAAATGCACATAAATGTGTTATGTGTCCAAGCTTGATCTACTACTGTTGCACAAAAGTTGAGGTTATAAAGATTTAAACTTTAACAGAGAGAGAGGGAGAAAGAGGGAGACAGAGGGAGAGGAGGGAGAGAGAGAGAGGGAGAGAGAGAGAGGAAGGGAGGGAGGGAGGGGAGAGAGAGGGAGAGGGAGGGAGAGAGGGAAGAGAGAGGGAGGGAGAGGGAGGGAGAGAGGGAGAGGGAGGGAGGGAGAGAGGGAGGGAGAGAAAAGAGACACCACTCTGAGTGTTTTGGAAGCCAAGACAAGAAATGATTTTCCAAAGTTGAGAAGATGTCAGGTAAGGTAAAGCCCTTACCCTCCAAATCAGCCAAGCTCAGAAAGTGACGAACCTGGCAAGTCACTTGTCTCTCGATCAGAGGAGTTATGGAGCCCAAAGAATCTCTTGATCAGAGGAGTTATGAAGCCCATAGAATCTCTTGATCAGAGGAGTTATGGAGCCCATAGAATCTCTTGATCAGAGGAGTTATGGAGACCATAGAATCTCTTGATCAGAGGAGTTATGGAGACCATAGAAGTTGGGCTCTACTCAGAACACATGCTTCAGAGGTCAGCCATTGGGCAGGTGGATCCCAGGGCTAGCTGAGCAGACAGTTTAGTGGAAACAGCAGTCTCCATGTTACAGGAGAGGAAGCTGCCTGACATCAGTTTCCGGCTCTGTGCTAGCAGGCAGAGGCAATGCACCTACACACAGGCACACGTATGTATCACTCCCCCACACCCAATGAAAACAGTCATTTGGACAGTCCAAGGGAAGCCATCTGGTCACCCCACAGAATGGAAAACATTTTTCATATTGATTATTTGTTAAAATGATAATTTTAAAATGTATTGAGTCAAATAGAATGCATTATTAGATGTACAAAAACAAATGTTTTCTTTTTTTTCTTTTGAGATAGTGTTTCATTGTACCTCAGGCTATCCTCAAACGTGCCTGTAGCTGGGATGACCTTGAACTTCCCATCATCCTCCTGCCTCCACCTCCCAAGTGCTGGGGTTACAGGTGCACATCACCACAGAGTCAAAAGAGAACTTCTCAATATAGAGATTTCCAGGGTCTGGGGAGGCAGCTCAGTGTACCCACTGAGGTGCACAAACAAGAAGATCAGAAGATCAGATCCCGAGCATCCATGTAAAGTGCAGGGCTTTGCAGTGTGTGCCTGAAACTCAAGAGCTAGGAGGCAGGCAGGAGGATCCTGGGTAGTCAGTCTAACCAATGGATGAACTCCAGGTTCAGAGAGAGACTTTGTCTCAGAAAAATAGAGAACAATTAGGGAAGGCATCCAACATTACCACTGGCCTCTATATGAGCATACATGTGTATACACACAAATGTCATATATGTGTACACTCACAAACTCCTATAAAGTTAAAAAACTATTTAAGCTCTAACACACATAAAGCCGCCTCACCTACTCCCAACATTCTCAAGGATTCTGGTAGTCATTAGTCTACAATTTGTATCTGAACCTACATTTAAAAAAATACTTTATGCGCCTATGTCTGTGTGTGAGCATGAGCACATGTGTGTGTGTGCCCTCAGAGGTGGTGGCTCCCGTGCAGCTGGGATTGCAGACAGCTGGGAGCCACCTGACCTAAGAGCTGGGACACATCATTGGGTCTCTGGAAGAGCAGCTGCTGTCTTCAACCCCTGGGCCATTTTCCCAGCCCTCGACTCTTACATTTTAAACATTCTTGTAGTTTTTCTTTTTCTTTCTTCTCTCCCCTCCCTCCATCATTTTCTCTCCCCTTCTCCCCCACCCTTCTTTCTCAGACAGGATCTGTGTAGCCCTGCTTGGCCTTCATGGTCCAGGCTGGCTTTGAACCTGCAACAGTCCCCCTGCCTCTCTCTTCCAAGGTATGTCATCACAAACCACATTGCCCAGTGGTTTGTTCTTATACATTTTGCATCTTCTAGGAGCAAGACCCTATATGTCAATATGAGGGTTCCTTTAAAAACAACAACAACAACAACAATACTGTATCCCCTTAAAAAAGCAACCCTGGGTCTCCAAAGCAGGCTTCTAGATGTTTCCATTTACGATTCAGCCAGAAGTAGTTACAGAAAATGAACCCTCATCCTTCTGCAGGTTCTTAAAAATTAGGAGGTGGGAACCTGTGAGGGAGGGATGAAATAGTGACTGAGCAGAGAGTAGAAAGTGGCCAAAGGAGAAGAGCTGGGAGAGAAACAAAAGTGAATACAAACACAAGAAGGTGTAACCCAAAAGCACACAAAGCACATGCACACATGTGCCCAGCCCTTGGACACTGCAAAACAGTCCACGAAGTTCACATTCAAGGCGTGCAAGATGTTTTTACAAAAAAAGTTGCCAAAAAACCAACCAAACAACAACAAAATGACTCATAATATTTTAAATACCTTTACCACTTTGAGTTGGGCCACATTCGTAGCTTGGTTACCTCCAACTAGATATAACCTGCAGGCCATGAGTTGGACATGCTTTCGTGTCTAGACATGAAAGCAATAACTACCAGACTGGGGATGGGGGTGAAGATCAACTTAAATTGCAGATATCACATCTAACCTAGTTCTCATCTGGACACAGCAGAGGAATAAAGTATTTTTTTTTTTGTCAAGCCACCCAGACAAAAATAACTCGGATAACCTCATACCACATCCTCTAGCTTTAAGAGAAGGTACCACAAGTGCACTTGGACTGGCTGGTTCTGTGTCTCAACTTGACACAAGCTGGAGTTATCACAGAGAAAGGAGCCTCCCTTGAGGAAATGCCCCCATGAGATCTAGCTGTAGTAAGGCATTTCCACAATTAGTGATCAATGGTGGGAGGGCCCAGCCCCTTGTGGGTGGTGCCATCCCTAGGCTGATAGTCCTGTGTTCTATGAGAAAGAAGCTGAGCAAGCCAGGGGAAGCAAGCCAGTAAGGAACATCCCTCCATGGCCTCTGCATTAGCTCCTGCTTCCTGGCCTGCTTGTGTTCCAGTCCTGACTTCCTTTGGTGATGAACAGCAATGTGGAAGTGTAAGCTGAGTAAACCCTTTCCTCCCCAACTTGCTTCTTGGTCATAATGTTTTTGTGCAGGAATAGAAACCCCGACTAAGACAGCACTCTAACCTCTGGAATGTCATCTTTGACTTTGTGGTAAGACCTCCTCCCATGGGCTGATGAGATGGCTCAGTGGGTAAAGGAGCTTGCCACAAAGCCGGATGACCTGAGTTTGAACACTCAGGCCCACGTGATAGACGAGAACTGACATGAAAGTTGTCTGTAGTCTGAGTCACATCTTAGCGATCTCCCTGGCCTTCACCACCAGCACCTTCAACTCCAAAAGACACACACAAGGCCTCTATTTCCATCAACCCAAATGTGAGGTTCCTACAAATCCATCGTTCCAGTGTCTGATTGTTACAAGTCCTAATTCCAATGCTGACATGCTGGATGTCACAAAAACCAAATTTCTTTGTGTTATTTGAGGTGTCACCGGTCCTTTACTCATGGCCATTTAAAATCTTTCCCCTAGTTAAATGGCTTTACTTTGATGCCCTTCTGGGTGATTCTTGGGAATAACAGCAACCCTCACATTTCCAGGAGGTTCAGGGAAGAACTGAAGACGTACTGAGCTGAGGATGGGTTTCAGATAATGCTGGGACCATATCATAGGCAATGGTTTCTAGACCTCTAAGGAAAGGATGGATACTGGGCTTGTGTAAGAGCCAGGCAGAAACGAGCAGAATGGGAAATTCTGAAGGTGAGACGGGAACAACTTGATTTTAAATAACAGGTTATAGGTTTTTGTAGTCTTTTGCTTCAACTTTCGGTCTATTGGTTCTAGTTACCCAAGACCAATCAGACAGGACTTTCAGGTGAGAAGCAAATGAAGCTTTGCTTCACTTCATCTCCCCAGTTCCTTTGGGAGGAACATTTATTCACTGTAGACCTGCAGATTTAGGATTCCTAGGTGAGAGCAATGTCACCCTCTTCACCTTGGGATTTTATTAGACACCCTCAGATGTAATATTTACATGGCTGTCTTTCGCAGCTCAGGACTCCTGGGGATGTGTCTTTGTGGGTGGAATGCTCGCCTAGCACACAGGAGGTCCTGGGTTCCATTAACAGCACTAAAACTGCATATGGTAGTGCATGCCTGTAAACCCGGCACTCGGGAGGCAGAAGCTGGAAGTTCAAGGACGCACTTGGCTATGTGGTGAATTTGAGACTAGTGTGGGATACGTAAGACCCCATCTCAAAAAGAGGGAGATGGAGAGGAAGAGGCAGTGATACCATAAATAAGGAAGAGAGACCGGTACGTTCCAGTACGTTCCTGTTCAGCCTGCTAGGCTTGAGGGCTCTGGAATCTCATGCTCTAATTGAGTTGGATCTTAAACCATTTTACCTCAGTTCGTCATGGACATGCTGATATGTGAGGCAAGCTTCCCCAGGAATGCTCTTCTCTAGCTTCTCTCTTTATCTTACCTGAGCCCGAGGGACCAACCAACACCCAATATTCTTGTCACAGAGAATGTTGTTCTTGTTAAATCTGTAACACCAGAAAGCCTTGGGATCCGTCCCAGAGTGCCAATTCTGGGCAATCAGAGTGTGTACGTTTCCCAGGTGAGCTTGGCTCAGACAAACTCCTCTGACATGCTTGTGTAAGAGTCTACATTCTAGGTGGCGACAAACAGATCCACTGTTTAGGTGTATAACAGCAACCCTGGTGTCTCAAGGCACCAGTGCGTTTTGGGATGTGGAGTGTTTTGGAGTTCATGATGTATTTTATTTACCACACCAGTGAGATCTAGATTGGTGTCCCGTAAATTTAATACATTGATATTCCTACAAAGAATAAGGTTTTAATGGTTATACATCCTTCCTCCACCCCCCCCCTCATCTTTTCAAGTTAGTAGCTCATTTTTGTTTGCTTCTGGTCTTTTGAAGCATGTATTGCAGGCTGGCTTTGGACTCGCTCTGTAGCTGAGGATCACCTTGAACTTCTAATCCTCCTGCCTCTACATCCTAAGTGCTGGGATTACAGGTGTGAACCACCATGCCCAGCTCCTGCAGTGCTGGGGATCAAACCCAGGGCTTTGGGGATGCCAGTTGAACACCCTACTAACTGAGCTGCACCTCCAGACTGTGGTCAGAGCTTTGCTACCAAATGAGTCTGACTGGTAACTTCCTGTATTTAAAATGCCTGTACCTCAAAGCTGTATAGATTGTTGCAGCGCTGCGTGAACATTTGTTATTTCTATCGTTTAGTGGGCATTGTGTGATTGTCATGTGCTCAGTCAGTCCTAGAAAACAACTGAGAACCTTTGTATACACAACGCCCTTGGGTTCTTGGAATTTCCCAGCATGGCCTTTCTAAATTAAGTTTGAGGACCAAGGGCCTCTGTCTTCTGTCTCCACCTAGGCCCTACATGTACCGATGTGTTCCTAGTCCTTTAAGTGTGGTGGTTGTGTCTGGTGGGAAGGGCAGGGAGCAAGTTCAATTCTCTAAGACTCTTTCTCAGTAGAGGTGGGAGAGCCAGCAGGCCCCCAGGGAGGAGGAGGGGGGAGGAGGGAGGAGGGAGGAGGGAGGGGAGGAGCAACAATCCTGCAGTATTTCTGGCAAAGTTGCTGTTACCCTCGAGCAGCATAGTCATCTGTTTGAGGGAGATGGCAGAGTCCTAGGAGGCTCCCAGCTGATGCTGGCCATCCACAGTCTCCTTGGCAGATGCTGCACAGAAAATTTCTCTGAGCAACCCCTAGTGTTTTCTTTGAGCACCTCACGAAATGCTTGTTTCAACAGGCATGAGGAGACCTCTGTGGCTACGAGATGGACTGGACCTCCCCACCCAGCATAGCCACTGTGAGGATCCCACAGAGAACACATTCATTAAGTTCTCCAGCTCTGCCCAAAACAGAAATGGCTTCCTTACCTCCGCCTGGGACTCTTTTACCAATGTATTGATTATAAGGTCTTGTTATCTGCCAGGGGGTCAGCTTCTGCAGTGAAGGCCATGGGTTTTGTTTGAGAATGAGAAATCAAGGTAGAATAGAGTCTGGTTTTCCCAAGGTTCACTTCCTGTTCCCCTATGTCCAGCGTGGGTCATCTGGGGCTCCACTGGCCGTGGAGGAGCTCTGGGGACTCTCATTTTGTGAGTCCCCCGAGGCCTTCTCTGTCTGGCCAGTAGCAGGGGAGGATTATGGTGAGGGAGGTTTTATGCACTAGGCAACATCATATTTCTGTCCACATCCCTTTGGCTGGAACGTAGTCCCATGGGCCTAACTGCAAGGGAGCCTGGGAAATACCAGCTAACCCTGCCAGGAGGAAAATGGACACAGGTGCCAATGTCCACCACAAACCAAATGTCTCCACACAGCCTTCTGGTTTTTACAATGTTAGCAAGACAGCCAAGTTTTATTATTACTTTTTGAGACACAGTGTCATGTAGTCCAGGCTGGCCTTGAATTCATTAAGTAGCAGAAGATGAACTGATGACCTTGAACTTCCCCAGTGCTGGGATTGCAGGCATTTGCCACCATAGCTGGTTTTATTTAGTGCTGGGATTGAACCCAGAGCTTTGTGCATTCTGGGTAAATAGTGAGCTATGTCCCCAGCCCCTAGAAATTCAACTTCTAAAATGATAACATGTAGATTAAACAACAGCGGTTCATGATCCATCTGACTCACAGGCTCCTGGTTTTTGCCCCTTGGACTGGTGGGTCTTGACTTTTGAGCTATCATTCTACGTGGCAGACAAGTGACAGGTGAAGTGATCACCAGCTATTCAACAAACATGTCTACTTCTACCCCATACTGACTGACAGGTGTGGGCACTTGAGATAAGTTCTTGTTTCTTCACTCTGGAACACATGATATTTTTGCTCCTGCTTAGAAAATAATGTTAGATTTTGAAAACTAAATTGTAAAGTCTGGGACTATAGCTCAGTAGTAAAAATGCTTGCCTAGCAGGGTGCTTGGCTCCCAGAACTACAAAGGAAGAGGGAGGGAGGAAGGAAGGAAGGAAGGAAGGAAGGAAGGAAGGAAGAGAGGGAGGGATAGAGGGAGGGAAAGAAGGAGGGAGGGAGGGAGGGAAGGGAAAGAAGGGAGAGAAGAAGAAAGGAAGGAGGAAGGGAGGAAGGAGAAGGGAGGGAGGAGCTAAGGAAGGGAAGGCAGGAGGGAGGGAAGGATGGAAGGAGGGAGAGCAGAGGGAGAGTCCTTCTATTTGCTGGAGTTACTTGCCAAGGTTTTAAAAGAGGAGTTGCTTAGCTGAGAAGGGACTCCCCAGAGGGGAGCTATGCCAGCCAAGCTGAGCCTTGCTTCCCTTCTCTGAGGAATAGGGACGATGCCAGCTACCTTATGAGAGACATAGAGAAGTGTGGCCCATAGGAGGCGCACAGCCCAGCTCCAGGCTCCTCAGCTGCAACTGTGGTGAAGCAGTGGTGATGATTTGGGGACAGGAGCCACTGTGACTCCTTCCTGACTCCTCTGCCGCATTACTGACTGTTACCTGTGGGACACACGCTGAGGACAGGGGCGGCAAAGTCTGGGTTCCTTATAAGAACTCAAGTGCAAGGAGAGTTGCAGAACTCCCGAGCTCCGCTCAATGGACATGGGCCCATGCTTGTCACTCCAGGTGGGAGGAAAGAGAGGTCATTCTAGTTGCTTTACAAAGACAGGCATCCATCAGAGAAGCATCAGCAGAAATGGTGTGAAGGTGTGGGTTTGGGATGGCTGGGCCTGCACAGGAGGGTAGCTTTTGCTGGGGTCACTGTTCCTAAAGATGAGATTCCACCATGCTTCTGTCTCCAGGGCCCAGGCATTTTCTCTGATCTCACATGTCCTGTGTGCCCGTGGACTGTCATCATCCCATTTCATGGGTGAGGACATCAAGTTTCATGATCTTGGTTCTTTTAGATGGCTGAGTGATACTCCAGTGTGTAAATAAACATACTTCATTTTCTTTATCCCTTTGTCTGTTGAGGGGCGTCTAGCTTGTTTCCAGTCTCTGGCTGTTATGGATAGCGCAGCAATGAGCAGGGTTGGGCAAGGTCTCTGGTCGGATGGAGCGCCCTCTGAGTACACACCCAAGAGTGGTCCAGCTGGATACTGAGGTAGATCAGTTCCCATCTTCCTGAGGAACTGCTGACTGATTTCCACAGAGGCTGTCCAAGTTTGCATTCCCACGAGCAGTGGATGGGTGTTCTCCTTACTCCACATCCTCACCAGCATGAGATACTTTTTGTTCATTGGTCTTCACCATTTTGTCAGGTATAAGATGAACTTAGTTTTGATTTCATTTCCCTGTTGGCTAAGGGTGTTGAATATTTCTTTAAGTGCTTCTCAGCCATTTGAATTTCCTCTATTGAGAATTCTCTGTGTGGATCTTTATCCCATGTTTGAATTGGATTATTAGTTTTCTTGATATATATAGAGTTTTTTTTGAGTTCTTTATGTATTTTGGATATTAGCACTCCTTTGGATGTATAGTTGGTAAAATCTTTTCCCATTCTGTCAGCTGCTGCTTTACTCAAATGTATCCCTGTTGGACTGGACCTGTTAACTTCTAGCTATGCCAAGATATATGTGGGTCCTAAAGTGCCTACCTACAGACTCAGGCTAAAATCTTTACCATTCCTATATTAATCTCATTCAACTTCACTTCCCATTTTAATGTCCAGCACATATTCTATCTGCTTCTCCGTCATTGTGTCTGTCTTTCTAACTTAAAAGCATGGCCAGCTTTGGAGAGTGTTGGTGATATACAAACAGTTATCCTAATATCAAAATGCTTTAGGCTCCATCTATTTCATATTTCCAATACCTAACACGTAGTCTACATTTAATCATAAAATGAGAAATGATTCAATCTATTTAAAATGTTTCACTATCCTTATTACACACAATCTCTTCTAAGCTAAGCTCCTGTTGGGACTTGAAATGAAAACAGCTGACCAATCACCTAAAAGCCTTAACCAACATAATCAATGGATCGTGATTTTGTCTAGTGAAGCCAACCTGCCCAGAGACATTCCAACCCACCTGTATAGGGGAAGAGCACAGCGAGAGCCCTTACTTTGTATGCTAACTAAAAAGAGTTTTTAAAAAGATTTACGATCACAAGGTGAGGGGTGTCTCAGTGGTAGAGCCCTGGCCTAGTAAGCCTGAAGTCTTCAATACTGTGAAAGGGAGACAAGATTCTCACACTGGTTCCCACACTCTCCCAAGCCACTTGATATGGGGAACAGGGCGGAGGACACTTATGCTGTACCCAGAAGACCTCCTCCTGGGGTCCCTGACCCAGATGAGCCACAGTGGGACACAGGCAGAGATCAAGGGTTCTGCCAAGAAGTTACATTTCCCTGCTCAAGTCTGGAAAACTAGAGATCATCTGATGGCTCATTCACTTGTTCATTCATTCATTCATTCATTCATTCATTCATTCATTCATTCTTCAGGGTCAGTTCCTAGCTCTGATAGTATTATCTGAGAGACCTGGGCAGGCTACTTCATCATTCCCAACTTGAGTTCTGAGATGTATTAGCCACCATTCAATATTTTTTTTCTCACTGGCCTGGAACTTGCCAGTTGGGCCAGCCTTCCCAGCTCTTAGGCTGTAAGAAGCTCATTACACACCTGACATTATTGCATAGGTTCTGGGGATCCAGGTCTTCATGCTTGTGTACTTGAGCAATTGAGCTGTCTCACCAGCCTTTGTTTTCTGGGGGCAGAACAATTAGACACAGGGACTACCAGGGCCATAGGGCTGGGTATGGGCAGTTGACCTCCTGTGGGGGCCTCCCACCCCCCGGAAGAAGAAACACAGTAGCATGAAGAGTACAAGAGGCAGCTGCTGGTGTTCAAGCGTGGGAGAGCTGGGCTTTTGTTCTGAGAAGATGCTGGCAGATTTACTGTGAAGTCAGAGGCTTAAGTCTCAGAGCAGCTTACCGTGCCTCCCAAGAACCCGAGAGACCAGGCCCAACATGAGCACGGATCACATGCTTTTGTAGAATTGCCAAAGTCAGGTATTTTAACAGTAACTGAGAACACCACCTCTTGTCTGCTCCAACTTCCCTCTGCCATTTCCTCTCTCCTTAGGTTTCATAATATATCTGAGACATTTTTAGAGATATGGATAAGGAGAAGTCGTGGAGTAGTGCTGACTATAGCAATAAATAAAGTCAAAATATGTTATCCCAAAGAGGATGTTGACACGGAGCTGGTGAATAGGTGGTGTCAGTTCAAGAAATCCTCCAGATTAAAGATCAAGGAAACACAGCTTGAAAGCACGCAGCTTTTGGGTTTTGTTTTTGCAGAGCTGTGAAATCTAAGCTGACAACCATTGTCTTTGGGTTGTTTTCATTTTGAAATAGAGACCTGCTGTGTTGACAAGGCTGACCTTGATCCTCAGGGCTCAAATGATGATCCTCCTGCTTCAGCTCCTTGAGTACCTGGGATTAATGGGTTCACAGCTATGCCCAGATGGTCTGAAAGAAATTTAGCATTCCAATAATGAGTGGAGAAACTTTCCCAAGTGCCAACAATAAAAAAAAAAAAAATTTGAGCAACTGCTAGAGAAGAGATGAAAATTTCTCACTCTTTAGTAGAAAACTGACATCACAAAATTCATATACGACAGGAGCTTATTCTAAAGGTTCACCATGAAAAACGCAGTGATAAAATTATTATAGAGATGTGTTATACTAATGTAAACATTGGTACACACTTAATTTACATAACTGCCTGCATAAATGCAAAGTCAGTCTCATAAACTTAATGTTTATTGTTACTATGCAGCTTTCGCATGCTTAATATATTTTATTATTAGAATGGTGTAAACTCTCGCTGGCTATGTTGCCAAACATGGAAAGGATTTGGGATGCTATCTAGTGAGATCAAGGCCAAAAAAGGAGGTGAATGTTATTTCCTTCAATCTCCCAGCAGAGCAGGAATCCTCTCCCATGAGCCTCAGCGTCACAGGCTTGGGCACTCCTCCAGTCCGGTGCTGCCTCTGTCATGGGTGAAAGCCTTGGCTATAGGAAGTTCTGTCAGACTGATTGCTGCCTCCAGTTCCCCTTTGGCCCTGAGCATCCATCCACAGGACTGCAGACACAGCTAAGTCTCCTTCACGACTCACGATAGCTCTGCAGACACCTGGCATCCTCCAAAGACTTCTCTGATGTCTTGCCTTCTGAAATCTAGAATATTCCTCAGCCCTGTGTCAGGGATATAGCTACCATTCAGGGAAGAGTTTGTGACAGTGTGAAGACTGGTGGGAGCTCTCATGCCAGACTCTGTGTGTGTGGGCTTCAGCTTTCCGGCAATCCTAGAAGAGAGCAAAGCCACGAGGCTCAGCCTATCGACGAGGAGAAGTTAAGCAACCTGCCTAGCTTACAGAGTACCCAGGGGGTGTCATTAGACTTTTTATTTCAGAGTCTGTGTCCTTAGTGACCATTCTCCATGGCTGGGATTAGGGAGCTGCAGGCAGTGGAGTGGAAACTAAGGTCACCAATCTATCGTGAGTAGAGGTCCACTCATCAGATGTCTCAGCAGTTACGGTTACACATGTGTCTAACAAGGAAACTTTAGAACGCACCAAGCAAGACACGGAGGCATTAGTGAGGCAGAATTCACAGTGATAGGCTTAGAACTGTACATATTTAGCAATGTGTTGTCGTGGAACCTGTCTCTACAAGCTTTATCTGGATCCACTGAGCAGCAGATTCTACTTCTTTTTCCCAAGCCCCTGGCAACCAGTATCCAACCTTCCATATCAGAGAAGGGAGTGAGTCAAATCCTTGGCCATTTGCAAAGTAAAAGGGCATTTGACAGCCCCCTGTTGCCTGGCTCAGGCACCCAAGCTTGGCCTGGGAGTGTAAGATAAGCCACCATCAGGGTCTGACCCCACAGAGGCCCCATTCTTCCTAGCCTCATCAGGTCCTTTTGAAAGGGTCAGGCCTTGCCTGCTGACAGGGATCTCAGAGCAGGATCTGCCAGATCTAGCCGGACCCAGCCTGGGGCCAAGAGGGAATAATTATCTTTTGTCCTGCTCCCCACCCAGTTCCTACCTTCCCAGCCCACCAGGAAGCTGGGTCCCCCCAGCCTTCAATGCCATTGTAATAACAGCCATTCATAGCTACTGTACCCTGCACGGTTCACCAAGCAGGCTCCGCCCAGGCTTCACAGAACCCTCACAATGGGATACATGGAAGGGAGGGGGAGAGGAGAGGTGGAGTGGACTGGGTAGGTGGTGAAGGTGAGAAGAACAGGACCTGGGGAGGACCAGCGGATGCATCTGCTTGCTTTTTTTCCATGTTGGAGAACCATGTAAAAGAGTCATACAACTGGAGCAGAGCCGTGAGAAGAAATAGATGCAGTATGGACATGGGCACCACCAAAATCCCACGAGGCCTTGTAGATCATAAACAGGAGTCTGCCCTATAAGCTGGTGTGGTGTTGCAGGACTGCAGTCTGAGCATACTTGGGAGACAGGAGCAGGAGTTCAAGGACATCCTCCATCCACAATGAGCTCAAGGCCAATCTGGGATACATGAGACTTTGTCTGGAAACAAAACAAGCAAGCAAAAAAAAAAAAAAAAAAAAAAAAAAGGTGCTTATTTTTCTAGGCACATTGAGAATTCTCACTGACCCAAGAGAGAGTTCACAGTATGTGAAGTCTGTCAGCTTCTACCCAGTGCTGTCCAGGCCAAGCCCTGCATGTCCCATCCTCTTGCTACTCTTCAGCACCCTCCCCCCACATTTGGTTACCCAGAAGTCACTGGGGGGAGTGAACAGACACAAGCAGAGAAGACAATAGTCATCAGGACAGTGTGGTCTCACTTCTGCTGTTCCCAGAAGGTTGACAGTGTAGAAGGTGTGACAGAGAACAGAGGAGGGTGGCCCCAGGGGCCAGAGAAGTTCCCAGGGAGGGGACCTGAGGATGAAGCAGGGTTAGCTAGGTTGGAGGGAGGATCTAGAATGGGCAGAAATATCCAGATTCCAGGATGGGAAACAGCAGGCACAGCAGTGAGAAAAGACAAAGCCCAAGATTCTTGGTGATTACAGGAGTTGTCATCTGGATTGTTAGCCTGGGTGCCAGGCAGCAGTGCCCAGGGGTCCATTCTACCCCTCTTCCTTCATGTGTTGTGAATACTTCCTGATGCCAACAAGTCTTTTTATACAGCCCCCTCCTCCTCCTCCTCCTCCTTCTCTCTTCCTTCTCTCTTCCTTCTCTCTTCCTTCTCTCTTCCTTCTTCCTCTCTTTCCTTCTTCCCTCCCTCCCTTCTCTTCTTCCTCCCTTCTTCCTACCTTCTTCCTTCTTTCCTTCCTTCCTTTCTTGTGTGTGTGTGTGTGTGTGTGTGTGTGTGTGTGTCTGGTGGGCAGATGACAACTTTGAGAAGTTGGTTAATGCTTTCCACTGTAGGTTCCTGAGATGGAACTCGGGCCATCAGACTTGTGTGGTGAGCACTTTTACCTGCTAAGCTGTCTGGTCAGGCCCAGATTTCTTTTTTGTTTGTTGCTTTTATATTTAGAGCGGGGTCTTGCTCTGTAGTCCAGCCTGACCTTGAACCCACAGCCACCCTTTGCCCTCGTGCCCCAAGTTCTGGCCTTGTGAGATTCAGTCACTGGACTTGGCTTTCTTGCAGGCTTCTTTAGAGCTCTTCCTTCCGTCTTATAACCAGCCCCCTAGTGTTGGATACTGAAACTCTTTCTAGTTTTTCTCTATTATAAGCAAGGGACGAACATCTTTGCCCACATGCCTCTGTGCAAGTGTTTTATCTTTGTACAATAATGGAGGCAAGTCTTTTTTTTTAAAAAGAGATTTATTTATTATTATAAATAAGTACACTGTAGCTGTCTTCAGACACCAGAAGAGGACATCAGATCTCATTATATATGGTTGTGGGCCACCATGTGGTTGCTGGGAATTGAACTCAGGACCTCTGGAAGAGCAGATGGTTAAGTCTGGCTCTTAACCACTGAGCCATCTCTCCAGCCCCTGATGATGGGAAGTCTTGAAGGCTATGTGGTAGAGTTGAACGTGCCTTGGAAGGACTGACTTGGCTCTGTTTGAAACCAGCCTGGGGGCCACAAGGGCAGTTCTTGGCTGGGTTTCTCTTCCAGGAGCCCCAAGCAGGGACATTCTGAGAGAAGACTTGAGCGGCAAATAAAGAGCCATGACCATTCCTTCCATGGTCTCTGGCTTCCTGGGCCAGATAATGAACACGGGAGAAAAGAAGCCCATCCCAAAGAACTCATGCTTCCTTTCTTGCTGTGCACCCATCTGGCATCTGACTTGGTTACCAGTTACCAGTGCCTTCCCAGGAGACGATAACGGTGCTTTAAACTGAGCACCAACTTGGGTTCAAACCTCAACCCCACCACTGAAGAGATCTTGGGCTAGTTTCTCAGCGGCTCTTGGATTTCAGTGTGCTCACTTGCAAAGTGAGGGGAAATAACCTAATAGAAATATCATGAAAGGCAAATAAGGATGAGCGAGTTCCCGACGTCCATGCTCTCAGCCGTCATGGTGGATATTTTCATTGTTTTATAGGGTGTCCACTCTCTTTTTAAAAGAATGTTACTGGGGCTGGGGGATTGCTCAGTGGATAAAATGCTTTCTGAGTAAGTGTGAGAACAGGAGCAGAGATCTCCAGCATCCATATAAAACGGTCAAGAGGATGTGGTGGCCCAGCTGTAATCCTAGCACTTGGAGACGGGGATTCCCCTGGGTTAGCCAGGAAGCGACACTAACTGGAATCAGTGAACTCCATAATGGGCAGGAGACCCTGGCTCAGTAAACAGAATGGAGAGCCACGTGCCTGCACACAAATGTTTCCATTTGTATGAGCGTGCACACACACATGTATGCATACAATGCAACTGTATGTAATTATAACACACCATATGATTTACACATTTGAAATATTTAGTTCAGTGTACACTGAATTTTGTCATCCCCCTAAGAAATCTTATACCCATCAATAGGCATCCCTGCCTCCCAGGAGAGCTCTCCAACCCCCTGCACCTGCTAACTTGCTTTCCATGTCTATGGACTTGTCTTTGCCAGACATTTCACATCAGCACAGCCAAGCAACACATGGTCTTTTTTGACAGCTTCTTTCACTTAGCATGCTTTTTATCAAGGCTCATCTACACTGTGGTATGAATTGGTTTGACTAGGCATGGCCCCCATAGACTCATGTGTTTGAACGCTTGGCCCACAGGGAGTAGCACTTTTAGGAGGTGTGGCCTTGTTGGAGTGGGTGTGGTCTTATTAGAGGAAGTGCGTTGACATGGGGGTCTCCTATGCTCAAGCTATGCCTAGTGTGGCACACAGTTTCCTTCTATTGCCTGCAAATCAAGATGTAGAACTCTCAACTCCTTCTCCAGCACCATGTCTGCCTGCGTGTCACCATGTTCCCCTCAATGATGATAATGGACTAAACTCCTAAAACTGCAAGCTAGCCCCAAATTAGACGGTTTCTTTGATAAGAGCTGCCATGGTCATGCAATAAAACCCTAACTTCACAGCAATAAAACCCTAACTGAGACAACCCCTTTTATTGATGAATAATATTTCATTGTGTGGGCTAACCGCGTTTAATATGCCCTCTTCTTGGTTGACAGACTTTTGGATCCTGTCCATCTCTTGGCTCTTATGAATGACGTCATGAAGAACATTTGCATGTAGACACTGGGTACTGGACCGTGGGATCTGATAGCACAGGAACCGTAGAAATGAGAACAAGTCACCTATGCTGAAGAAGGAACGCATAGCTCCTTTATTGAAACTTCAGCCCAGCCGTGGGAGTACTGACCATAAGTGAGCAGGCTGCTTGCTTTACAGGGGCAGCCGGAGAGTGTGTGCTAAGTATGGTAATGTTCTAATAGTCACAGGCACAGTGATGCATGTTTGTGTCCATGTGTGTACACAGCCGTGTGTGTGTGCATGTGTGTGTTGATGTCAGATGTTTCTCTCGGTTTCGACCCACTGAATTGGAAGCTTGTGGATTGGACCAGGGACTCTCCTATCTCTGACTCCCCAGCACAGGGTAACAGGTGTACACCAGCACATCCGACTTTTTTTATTTGGGTTCTGAGGATCGAACTCAGGTCCTCATGCTTGCATAGCAGGCATTTTGCCAACTGAACTACCTCCCCATGGACATGGTTTTAAAAGAAACTCTACATTTTGTGGATAAACACCCTGGCCTGGTACTTGGTAATATCCAAATCTGCCCAGGAACACCTACCTGCCTCTAGCATTTCCCCCTCACATGAATACCCTCCCTCCGTTTGCGACAGGCTGAAGGCCTCCCGTGTTTGAGTTGCCCAGAAAGTACAAGGGCATTGTAAAAGCCACACGTGCCTGCTCCAGTTAGCAGTGCCCAAGGCCATTCTGCAGTATAGTCTTAGAAAAAAGCATTTTCCAAATGATAGATGTGCTCACCTGCAGAGCTGAGCAGGTTGGCTCAGAGTCTGCACCAGCAAAGGCTTCAAGACACGAAGACAAACATGCTGAGCCTTTTGTCCCACGCTGGTCACCCTTCAGTACCTGTAGGTACAAGCAGAGAGTCTCTTATCGTACCCACACACTCAGTGGTGTAATCTACAAAGTCCCTGTGGGTTTTCTATCCAGTTGCTTACAAGTGTTACCCACAGTGGGAGTGGAATACTGCACTGCTCAGGGTGTGATCCCCAAAATCAGTGGTTTTAAGACCTACCAAGAGTACTTGAGGATAGAGGGCTTATCTAGCTTTTGTTCAGTGACTCTGTTTTGTTCTCTGTCTCTGTCTGTGTGTGTGTGGTCTGTGTGTCTGTCTGTCTGTCTCTGTCTGTGTGTGTCTCTTTGTGTGTCTCTGTGTGTCTGTCTCTCTCTGTGTGTGTGGTGTGTGTCTGTCTCTGTGTGTGTCTGTCTCTCTGTGTGTGTTTGTGTATGTTTCTGTGTATGTCTCTCTGTGTGCACATGTATCTCTGTGTGTCTGTGTGTCTCTGTGTGTCTGTCTCTCTGTGTGTGTATGGTGTGTGTCTGTCTCTGTGTGTGTCTGTCTCTCTCTGTGTGTTTGTGTATGTTTCTGTGTATGTCTCTCTGTGTCTGTCTGTCTTTCTCTCTGTGTTTCTGTGTGTCTCTGTCTGTGTGTGTGTGTGTGGTGTGTGTCTGTCTCTGTGTGTGTCTGTGTGTGTGTCTGTCTCTCTCTGTGTGTCTGTGTATGTTTCTGTGTATGTCTCTCTGTGTGCACATGTATCTCTGTGTGTCTGTGTGTCTCTGTGTATGGACATCTTGAGCTTTACTAGTCTTATGTCCACCCTGTCATGGTGGCCTCCTAGCCTGTGAACATTCTGACCTTGTGGTCTACTCAGCAGTTCTATGACAAAGCTGCTGAGAGCACAGGACAGAGACAGGAGCAAACACATACTGTGTTTTGAGCAGTAGCAGAGTTGATTTGCCTTTTGTCCTCTGTGGCAGTCCTGAGCTGGTTCAGACATCTGTTTTAAACTCTGGGTCCAAGGAGATCTCTGATACTCTGGGGTTGTGGGAGGGGCTGCTGGCTGGCCAGCTGGTTCCCGAAGGAGCTGCCCTGTTCTGTCACCCAAATATAGTGCAGGAAAACTCAACTTTCCCCACACCCTCAGCGATTCTTGTTATGTCTGTCCTGGCTGTGGCAATCTCCATGGTAGGTAGCTTGTTGTGGTTTTGATTGACATTTCCTTGATGGCCAACTTCTGTCTGCTTCATGTCCAGGTCATAAATCCCAGGATACCCTTTCCTTATTTGGAACTACTAACTTAACCTCTCTCTGTCTCTGTCTCTGTCTCTCTGTCTCTCTGTCTCTCTCTCTCTCTCTCTCTCTCTTTCTCTCTCTCTCTTTCTCCCTCTTCCCAAGATTTATCTGTTCATGCATTTTATGTATATAAGTACTCTGTCATCACACACACCGGAAAAGAGACTCAGATTCCATTATAGATGGTTGTGAGCTACCTTGTGGGTACTGGGAATTGAACTCTGGACCTCTGGAAGAGCAGCCAGTACTCTTAACCACTGAGCCATCTCTCCAGCCCCCCTTAATTTCAATGGGAAAAGATGACCATGGCATCTACAGAGCATGCCTAGAAGTAGCCTTCCCACGGAGACAGTTGTTTACCTGCTTTGAAGCACTGCAAAGCCCCAGTGCTCTGATCTCTAATAGTCACAAAGACAGGGTAGTTACACAACACCTATGTATGGGAATAAAAGTGGGATGAAAATATATTTATTCAATATACACTTAGTCATGGTGAAGGAAGCTTGTTAAAGAGACTGAGGAGACGAGACGGTGCCTGCATGAGGAGCTGAGTTCAATTCCCAGTACCCATGTAGAAAATCATGGATGGGTATGCAGTTGTCACCCCAGCTCTGAGGAGACAGAGAGATCCCCGGGGATCACTGGTCAGCTAGTTTAGCCGAATTGGCCAGCCCCAGGTCTCAATGAGGAAATGTGGCTCAGAAAAGAAAGCAGATTGGCTCCTGGGGAACCTCACCTAAACACTCACCCCACAAGCCTGTGAGGTAGAGACCTTTGTCCAAGCACATGGCCCCAAACAGTCAAGGACAGTGACCTCTGACCCCATTTGTGAAACAAATTGAGTTTCGTATCTGTGACAAAACACCCGACAGAAACAACTTAGAGGAAAGATATGGCTTCAAAGGGTCAAGTCCACTGTGGTGGGGAGGAGCTGGAAGAGCTGAGCAGCTCCTCCTGGAGCACGGAGAGGAGAAATGCTGTGCTCCCACTGCCCGGGGCTCCCCCATTGTGGGATGCTTCCACCCACACTCGAGTGAGTCTTCCCCCTTCTGTCAATCCCCTCTGGAAAGGCCCCCAGCTGTGCCTCCTATCTGTCTGTCATATTTAGGGTCAGCAGGAAAAGTGACATTCCAGTGGTAAAGGTTGACCTGATGGAAAGCCACAGGAGTAAATATGACATTCCTCCACCTAAAAACAGTAACTTTTCTTTTCTTTCAGAATGCTGTATATATATATATATATATATATATATATATATATATATATATATATATATATATACATATTTTCCCAGTTTTGACAAATAATTTTCATTACCAATCTATTCCTATTAGGAGTAAAAACCCAACAGGTTCCTAACTAGCAAGTTGAAAAGGCATTAGTAAACAACAATAAACTAACTCTAAGGCAAGGTGGTGTGTGAAAATACCTTAACAGGCAGGGGAACAAGACAAAAACCAGGCCCAAATAATTAAGATGCAAAACAAAATAAATGTTAAGCGAAAAACTGTCTCATGTGGGGAAAAAAATACAGCCATACAACCAAAAACTCTCAGCACTGATTAGATCCAGCGTGTGGGAGGTAGAGGTTCCAAATCCCAGGCCAGAAGCAAAACAAAACAAAAATTCCAGTGGGCATGATGGAGCCAGGGGGATCAAGAGTTGGAAGTCATCCTCAGCTACGTTAAGTCTGGGGCTAGCCTAGGGTACATGAGCCTGCTCAGTAAAAGAAAAAAGAAGGTTGTCGCTAAACACCTGGAATTTTGGGAGTCAGACGTAGCCCCACGGTGTCTGAAAATGGCTCTCTCTATAGATTCAGGAACTCGTGGTGATTGGTTCATTGTGTGACATGCCATCCCCAACTTGGTACCCAGGTCTCCAGGTAGAGACCGAGAGCTTCCCCCAGACTTTCAGAGCTGCCAGCACCTGGGATGTCAGCGTCTGAGTCAGACTCCCTCCGGGTCCTGTGCTCCCTGACCAGAGAGACGATCTCCTCTGGACAATGTGGGCTCTCTGTCCTTCCTTCAGGCAGCAGTGATGAAATACCTTGTGATGGTGGAATGGGAGGTTGGGCTAGGTTCCTGCTTGTGCCTGCATCAAAGGAGCCAAGTCTCAACATGCTCTTTCAGGTGAAGCCCGGTGGCCAGGGCCTTACAAGCTCCCCCACCAGGCTAGGGATAGGAAAGCATTTGCAAGTGTTTCTGTCAGCTCTAATGGCTGCTCTCAGCCATAGCCTGGTGTTGATGACCTTGGACATGGTAGGGTGAGGATGCAGAGGTTCCTCCATCTTGACTGTATCCCAGGGCATAGCAAAGGAAGCACAGGCTCAGAGAGGTCTAGGCACCCACACAGACAGATGTGAAGAGCTTGCTTCAGAGGCCAGCTCTTTGCCAGCACACACTGCCCCAGACAGTGGGATACAGCCAGGGAAAGGACATCTGCACTTTGGACTTGACAAGCCAGCAGCCTTCTGAGCTCTGGAGTTCAGAAAACTTTTATGGGCCGGTGCAACCAACGCTCATCACTCATGGCCCTCTCAAGGGACAGAGGACAGTTACTGTATCCTTGGCTGGCCTGTGAGCCACTTCTGAAGCAGGAGGAAGCTGTGCTGATTCTGCTCATGAGGACATTCTGCCAGAGCAGGGCAGGTTAGTGATGTCTAGTGCCCTCTAGTGGTCCAGAGAGCAAAGCTCTCACTACTTCCAAGCTGGGAGTCCAGACTCAGATCAAAATTATAATAATGGCCCCATGAGGCAAGAGCTGAATGTCAAAGGGAATCAATCAGGCCCAATGGTAGAGGTCAGACGATGTCACACCCCTCTCACCCAGCGCCTCCAAAAACCACGGCAGTGGGCGCTCCACTGGGTACCCTCGGGAAGCAAGTGTGTTTGCAGAAGGCACTACCAAGTGCTTACTGCTCCTGGAGAGGGTGAGACTAGTGCTGCAGATGCCACTGGATGGATGTGGTGGTGTGCCTTGCCTGATATGGGGGGAGAGGCCAAGCACCTGCTGGCTTGGGCACGGGGAAGGATTACGCAGGTATGAGGGTATCTCTGCATCCCCCTTGTCTACGCCCTTTGATGGACAGTGAAGAGGAAACTGGTGTCTAAACACCTGTGGATAGCTGTGGGGTCATGGAAGTGCAGCCATTCATCTGTCTCCTTTCCCATCTCTGGACTCTCTCCTTCAGAATGCTAGCAACCCCAGGCATCCTGTGGCTTGCCCCGGCTATCCATCACATCCTCTAAGTGCACTCAGATCCCATCACCTAAACACTAACCCCACAAGCCCGTGAGTGGGAAGAACGGTCATTTCCATTTGACAGACAGCTGACACGGCTTACCTGGAATCTAGAAACCCTCCCTCAGATCCTAGCTTCCCCAGAAACCCTGCTATCCAGGTCAGTGATGTGAAACTCATTTTGACCAGCAGGGGGTGACATGTACTCAGAGATAACACTCAGCATCCAGCATCATGGCCAACAGAGTTCACGGGCTTGTGAAGTACCAAGCCTTCATAAATCCCAGGCTCCAAGAGGGCTTGGGGAGCAAGGAGAGAGGCGCGCACAGGTGAAAGGCATCCGCCTTCCTGCAAGTGGATGGTCCACAGCCAGACAATGCCATGCCTTCGAACACAAAAAAGACTCCACCTTGTCAGAGAACTGTGTGTTAGCGCTGTTCTGCCCAGCTGGCTCTGTTTAACCAGCAGGCCGAGCTACCCAGGATGGGATGGATGAGGGGTGATGAGCTTGGGCACTGTCTGTGGGGTTGTGACCTGCTTTACTGCCTACAAAAGACAACCTGACAACATCTACCAGAACCAAGAATGTTCATGCAGTAACAGACAGAAAATCTCCCCAGCGGCTACCTGCTAGCCACTGGTAGCCTGTGCTGTGCTGTTACTGTGTAATGTGCATATATCATTACAAAATCTAAGGTGTATATACATCACACACACACACACACACACACACACACACACACACACACACACACACGCGCGCGCGCGATGGTAAGACTGGTTGTTTTTGCAGCGCTGGGTGTTTAATACCTCACTTTGTGCCAGGCAAGTACTCTACCACAGGACTACACTCCAAGCCCGTTCCACGCTTTTGATATGAAGGAGTTCTGTGAGAGACTGGTGGTAATGGCTGCCTAAGGCCACACGCAGCATACACTTACAAGCCGTGGAGAAAGCGTGCTTAGTGCTGAGTGTCTTAGCACGTAATAAATCAAACAAGGGACGGACAGGATCTGTGAGGTGAGAGAATTTCCAAGGAATGATGGGTAATAAAAACCAAGGAGAGGGCCAGGCATGGTGGTGCATGCCTTTAATCCTGGTACTCAGGAGGCAGATCTCTGAGTTCGAGACCAATATGGTGGAGAGAGAGAGAGAGAGAGAGAGAGAGAGAGAGAGAGAGAGAGAGTTAGTTCTAGGACCAGGACAGCCAGGGCTACACAGAGAAACCCTGTCTCAAAAAAACCAAAACAAAAAACCCAAACCAACCGACTAAACAACAACAATACAAAACAAAAGATACCCCACCACACATGCAACACACACATAAATATCCAAGGAGAGACTGGGCTAGTGTATAGCTCTCTGAGAGTACACTTGGCACTGGTCTAGCCTTGCAACACTCTGTGATTGACCCCCAGTATCTTGGGAATTAGTAAGAGACAGCAAACCAAAGGGGGAAGGGAAGGCCAGGTGCTGAGAAGGGGAGGGGCTCTGCGGGAAGGGGAGGGGCTCTGCGGGAAGGGGAGGGGCTCTGCGGGTTAAATATATCAATGTGAAACCAGAGACAGGAGCCTGGAAAGCTGCCTGTTCCCCAGCGGAACACAAACTCAGGAGCCTGCCTTCAGTTTCTCACTCCCCACCAATGACCAAGAAATGCAGGGGGAAAAAAAAAAGTCAGGCACTGTGGGGGAAAGCCAGGACAGGCACTCAGCTGCGCACACTGTGGCCACAACTCTAGGTGTCAGGCAGGGCACCTGGGGGTGGGGTTGGTGGACACAGGGCTTTTCAAGATCACATACAGGTTGCGTGTGCATATATGGGGAGGAGGGCTGTCCTGTCCACTAGGACCCATTGGGGGGATGAAGGGAGGCAACAGCTGGCATGTGATATAGACTTCCAAGAAAGAGGTTTGCAGGGGAACCCCAGAAACAGAGCTGTGCCTCTCCAAAGGTCAAGATTGCGAGGGGCCTGTGAGTGTGGCCATCTCTGTGAGAGCCACTCCAATGGGTGATGGGTCTAGAGAACTAGGAAGCAGCCAGGCTAAGGGCACCTGGGGTGAGCCCCTCTTCTTCTTCATCACCTTTACTATAGCCTCTAGGGCCTCAAGCCCCGCTTGGGGCATGGCAGGAGAGTTAGAGAAGAACGGGGTATAATTCCAAATGGGGAATTTCAGTCATACTTTGACTGGACATTCTTCCCTCCTCTCCCCTCCCCTCCCCTCCTCTGCCCCTCCTCTCCTCTCCTCTCCCCTCCCCTCCCCTTCTCTGCCCCTCCTCTCCTTTCCT
>NW_022196897.1:149772275-149791880 GCF_008632895.1 Mastomys coucha
GGGGTAGGGTATATCATGAAGCCAGGCTAGCACTGAATTTGCTTTGTAGCCAAGGATAGCCTAGAATTTCTGACCCTCTTGCTGCCACCTCCCGAGTGGGGATAACACATGTGGACCATCAGGGCCCCGTTCATACAGTGCTGGGGATTGAACCCATGGCTTCACACATCCTGGACAAGCACTCTAGCAGCTGAACCACATCCCTAGCCCTATACATTCTTATTTCTAGATTGAGATTGTATTTGCACATTAAGCTGATTTTACATAGGTGCTGTGTTCCCATGGGTGCATAGTTCCCATGGGGAGGAGAGGTGACAGTGGGGCCAGGGGAGGGAGTGACAGAGACAGAGAGAGAGATGGGGAGAGACTGGGAGGCAAACTCAAAGGGTTGAGGTCTGGACTTAGCACAGGGTCTCCTCTAGAACATTGTATTGACGTAGGAGACTCCCATAGAAGGGCAATACACTGCTTTGGGGAGCAAAGTGACATTACTCTAGCAACAGGGAGATTGGCCTCACTTTGATATGTCTGCCACAAAAGCTTGGCTTTCTCAGCACAGGGTGGGGGCTGAGATGCAGACCCACTGTGAGTCCAGAAGAAAAAACAAGTTCAAAGACAGTTGCCAATCTCCACCACTCTCCTGAAGGAACAGACCCTGTGAGCACTGCTCCACAGGGTGGCCAGAGGGGGTGGGGGCCCTGGAAAGAGGCAGGTTGTGCCCCACCCACCCCACCCCCACTCCTGTCACTTATTGCCTCTGCTTCCTCATTTGTCAAATGGGGGATAATCTACTAACTTCTCTCAAGGGTATAGTGGCCAAGGACGTGCTTTATCAATTCGTGATCATCTGAGGTCTTGCAAGGAGGCAAGTGGCACTGTCCCTGTCCTCAAAGGACAACCAGAGAAGGTAAGAATGGAGACGTGGCCCTTCAGATGCAACGGAGGTCTTGTGTAAGAGGGGAGGGTGGGAGAGGCTGCAGCAAGGAGAGGATCCGAGGCCTGGTCTTGGGCATGGGTTAAATGGGCCTGGACAAAGGGAACATGGTGAGATCAGACACACAGGTGCACAGTGCGGAGACTAAGAGCACCTGTGGAGATGGCAGTGTCTTGCATCCCATGATAAAAAGCAGAAATTCCAAGGGATTCGTATTCGCTGCGCTGGAGCTGACACTGGCTTGCATGCTTGTTTCTTGGCAAGGTTGGATTGAAAGGGGAAAAAGACCAACTGATTGGAAACAGATTCCAGGGAAGGACATATTCCAGGCTGGCGTGAGACAAGGGCCTGCCGCCGCTGGCCCCGTCCCTCCATTCCCCAGCCCTGACACAAGGCTGGCTGGAGCAAGGCATTTCTTCCTGGCTTCATTTCAAGGCCCTGATGGCAGGGGAGGAAGCTTCTGCCATGCCTGCCTGCCGGAGCAAGCACTGAACTTCAAATATGGGCGTCAGACTACAGGCCCTTGGCCGTGCCAATTGATCCCATTGGCCTTGGAGTCTCACCTCAGAAGCATTGTCTGTTTCCCAGGTGAGCCATTGTGTTGAGAAAAGTTGGGGCTTTGCCTGCCATCCAGTCTAGCTTGAGCTTCAGCGTCGGTGGGTGAGCTTCAGAGCCGGTGGCTTTATCCCGGGCTTGGGTGCAGATGGGGAGGGTTAGGGAGAGAAGGAGAAAGCACCATAGGCACATGTGATATGAAGGCAGTATGGTGCAGGGACACTTGTCTAATGCTAGGAAGATTTGGGAGCTGTTTGTTATAGCAGTATGACCTAACTTATCCTGACAGATACAAATCATGATAAACTAAGGTATCTCTCTCTCTCTCTCTCTCTCTCTCTCTCTCTCTCTCTCTCTCTCTCTCTCGTGTTCATGTGTGTTATATTGTCTAGTGTGTGGGTACACTCACAAGTACCCACAAATAGGGGTCAGAGGTCAGCATCAGGTATCTTCAATCATGCTCCATCTTCATTTGTGACACAGGGTCTCTCCTAGAACCTGAAGCTCTTCATTTTGGCTAGGCTAGCTTGCCCTTGACAGCGAGCCCTTCGGATCCCTGTCCCTGGTTTCTAATGCTGGGGTTATGGGTGTGTGCCATCCTATTTAGATCATTTTACATGGACTCTGAAGATGGAGCTCAGGTCTTCATGCTTGTATTGCAAGAGCCCTTACCCGATGAGCCGTCTCCTAGCCCGATGGTGTGTGCTCTTCGGAACGTCAAGCTGTGGCAGCACCTTCCTCTGAGCAACATCATTTTCAACTCTTTAATCTTGGGGCTGGAGAGATGGCTCAGTGGGTCCCCAAGTGACTGCTGCACAAGCATGAAGACCTAAGTTCAGATCCCCAGGACCTCTGAAAAAAGCCAGGCATCTGAAACACTAGCACTGGGAGAGCAGAGACAGACAGATGCTGGAGGCATACTGGAAAATGGGGGGCTCCAGATCCAGTGAGAGATGTGCGTCAAAAAAATGACAAATGGAGAGTAACAGAGAAAGATACTGATGTCAACCTCTGGCTTCCACACATGCGGTGTGTGTATGTGTGTGTGTGTTACTGTTGCATATAGCATACAATTTACTGTTTTATCTTTCTGAGTTTTCAGGAGTTGAACTCAGGGCCTCACCCACAGGGAGAATGTGCTTCGCCCTGAACAGTATATCCCAGGCCATCTTAGCATTTTCAAAAGTACAGTTCAATGGCATTGAGTACCTTGTGTGCAGCCCCACCCACCATCATCCACCTACAGGATGCTTCTGCCTATAAAGCTGAAACTTTGTATCCATCAAATAACAACCACCCCTCTGTGCTCACCCAGGGCCTGGCAAGTGCACTTTAAATCTTTGTGAGCTGGGCAACTTTAAATTCTTCAATTAACTGGAATCATCCAGTGTTTGTTTTCTTTTCGACTAATTTATTTCACTTAGCAGAATGTAGCATGAGTCAAAATTTCCCTACTTTTCAGGGCAGAGTACTATTCTATTGTACAGACATACCGCATTTTGGTTATCCATTCATTGGCCACGGAGCATTTGGGTAGCTTCCATGGTTTAGCTGTTGTAGATAGTTTTTTAAAAAAAAACATTTGAAAAACTCTGCGTGTGTGTGTGTGTGTGTGTGTGTGTGTGTGTGTGTGTGTATGTGTGTGTGTGTGTGTGTGTGTGTGTGTGTGTGTGTGTGTGTGTAGGGCAATGCCCAAGAAGCAAGTTGAGTCCAGGCCACTGGGTTTGGGTTCTAGCTTGCCACGCAGCTTTGGGTAGGCAGGTAACTTCCTGACCTGATGCCAGCTGCCCTCACCTTCCTGCCTATTCTCAGCAGTGTGCTGAGACCACAGTGTGAAAGCTCTCGCAAAGAAGCCGCCACCACTGCGGGAGACTGTTATTGTTATTGCTTAGCGGGTGAGAGGCCGGTGGCTTCCCAGAGGTGTGAGTCATTCCTGGTGGGATTCCAGGCACCAGGAGAGGCTGTTCCGGGCAACCAAATCCAAATTCCACACGGAGCAGGGGCCCTGACCCTGAGCCCTTGGGTGAGCCCCACCCTCTCTCCTGGGCCACTGCTGCTATGAAGAGGAGTCTGTGAATGTCAGAAGCATCCAAGTTCTTAGGAATAGAGCCTTGAGCTCCGCTGCCACACTAGCTGTTAAGGAGGTTCAGAGAGGAGATATGTCTGCCCAGAGTTGCAAAGCCAGAGGGAATGGGCTGGATGAGGAAACCTCAGACACACCCGTGTCTCACTGGCTCCTACTTGGTACCAATGTTAGGAAGAAGGCTTCAGAGGTGAAGTCTAGAAAGGCACCATAGAGCAAGAAGAAAGAGCAGCCTCATGGGGCAGAAGCAGGATGGGCGTTCCTTTGTGTCTCAGGGACGTGGGTCTGGACCGATCGACTCACAGCCTGTGTAAACCTTCCCAGGTCTTGGTTAACATGGAGACTGCTCAAAACCACAGTAACGTGACTGAGCCTTTCCCACATCCGTGGCACGGAGCTAAGCTGTCACACAGAGGCTCACATGCCAGCTCTTCTGTGAGCCTGGAACCGGCACCCCACTGTTCAAAAGCCCTGGAACCTTAGCTCATAGACATTTCCAAAGTCATAACATGACAACAGGCAAGAGGTTTGATCAGACCCCAGGCAGGGGCCTGTGAAATGTGTTCACAGAACACAAACCCTGTGCCTCTTCAGAGCTGTGTCATCTCTGCTGTCTGTGCCCATTGTCCAGGCGGGACAATCAAGGCTTAGAATGGCTTTGTGACATGTCGGCCAGAACGGGCAGTTGGGATGAGGTCCCACCATGTCAGGACCGGCTTTTGCCTGGGTGCACAAGATTCGAGAAAGAGCTCTGTGCCTGGGAGTGTGCAAAGCCAGGGCAGACCAAATCTTGGAGGTGCAGGTAAGGAGGGCAGGGTGACAGGATCTGAGTGCCACCCACGGCTTGGTGACATCCAAACATCAAGGCCTGGGGTACACCGAGGTGCTCACCATAGAGACAAAAGGCCAAAAATATACTCAGAACTCTATGCTTAATAATAAGACCACAGCCATTTGGAGCCTGACCTGCAATAATGTACATAAGACCTGCTGGGTTCTTTTTAATTTTTAAATTACATTTAAATTAATTTATTTTGTGTGCTGATGGGGGCTCATGCCATGGCATGTGCATGGAGGTTAGAAGTTGGTTTTCACTTTTAAGGACTGGGTCACAGGAGTTGAAGACAGTTGAGTTTGGTGGTGGGGCACCTATAGCCACCTTTAAATGCTTTGAAAGCAAATTAATCTGGACTGGAGAGATGGCTCAGCTCTTGCAGAAGACCCAAGTTTGGTTCTCAGGACCCATGTCAGATGGCTCACAACCCCCTGTAACTCTTATCTCTAGGCGAGCCAATGTCCTCCTCTGGCCTTTGTGGGTGCCTACTGACATGTGTGCAATATGCTTACACAGTCGCACACAGATAAATAAAAAATAAAATAAATCTTAAGACCTTTTATTTTTGGCATGCGTGTGCATGCATGTATGTGTTCCTGTGTGAGCAGATGCAAGTTGGTCGTGTGTGTGTGTGTGTGTGTGTGTGTGTGTGTGTGTGTGAGAGAGAGAGAGAGAGAGAGAGAGAGAGAGAGACAGAAAGACAGAGAGACAGAGAGAGACAGAGAGAGAGACAGAGAGAGAGCGACTGAGAGAGAGGGAGAGAGAGCGACTGAGAAAGAGGGAGAGAGAGAGAGAGAGACTGAGAGAGAGCGACTGAGAGAGAGGGAGAGAGAGAGAGAGGGAGAGAGAGAGCGACTGAGAGAGAGTGACTGAGAGAGAGAGACTGAGAGAGAGAGCGACTGAGGGGGGAGAGAGAGAGAAAGAGAGAGGGAGAGAGAGAAAGTGACTGAGAGAGAGAGGGAGAGAGAGAGAGAGCGACTGAGAGAGAGGGAGAGAGAGAGGGAGAGAGTGACTGAGAGAGAGAGTGGCTGAGAGAGAGGGAGAGAGAGAGAGCGACTGAGAGAGAGGGAGAGAGAGAGAGCGACTGAGAGAGAGGGAGAGAGAGAGTGACTGAGAGAGAGGGAGAGAGAGAGCGACTGAGAGAGAGGGAGAGAGAGCGACTGAGAGAGAGGGAGAGAGAGAGTAACTGAGAAAGAGGGAGAGAGAGAGCGACTGAGAGAGAGGGAGAGAGAGGGAGCGAGGGAGGGAGAGAGAGAAAAAGAGAGGGAGAGAGAGACTGAGAGAGAGAGAGCGACTGAGAGAGAGGGAGAGAGAGGGAGAGAGGGAGGGAGAGAGAGAGAGAAAAAGAGAGGGAGAGAGAGACTGAGAGAGAGAGAGCGACTGAGAGAGAGAGACTCTACAAGTGTCAGTCCTTGGGAGCTATCCACCTTGGTTTCTGAGACAGGTCTCACTAAGACCTGAGGCTTGCAGATATGGTTATAGCAGCTGGCTAGGAGGTCCCAGGGATCCTCAGGTCTCCTCCCCTAGCCTTGAGATTGTAGGGCTGTACCACCTTAACCAGTCTTTTAAAACTCAGATACAGCAGGGTAAACTAAGGTCCTCAAGGGCAGACAGTGAGCACTTTACTGACTGAGCAAGCACTTTATTGACTCCCCAGTCCCTGGCCTTGATTTCTAATGACCCACGGCTCCTTACTCAAGAAAACAATCCCCATTGTAAAATTTACTATTCAACAAGGGGGCAAGATGCTCACCTGGATCGTCAGGTCCCAGCTTCTCACAGTAAGAACAGTAACTTGTCTCTCTAGGGCCAGCAATCTCCACAGTGTGATGCTCTCATGGGCTATGGCCTACCCTCTTCCACAGTGTCCTTCAGGAAGTTCTCCCCCCTGTCTTATGTCCTGGTTAATTCTTTGACCTTCCACATCACCGACCTTCCCTGTGCCATTTTTCACAGTGGGTGGGTGGTCTGTAGTGTCAGAACTGTCCCATGCTGCCTCTCTTGGCCACTACTTACTCTGGTGTTTGTGGTGAGAGGATGGAGAGCTGAGGGACTCTGGCTAGGTTAGCACCCTGCTATAGCTTTAAAGTCTATTGTCAGGCCACAAGTCAGGCTCCGTTAGGGCTCTGTGGATCAGCTTGTAAGAGCAAAGGCTACCTTCCTTCCTTCTGGACACTGTGGTGGCTGCTGTACAACGGAGGGTCCATGCGCCATTGTGATGGGTTTGTCTCCCCTCCCCTCTCACTCCTCCCCAGCTCTCCACATGCTGCCAGTGCTCCGAGAGCAGAAGGGAGCAGTGTCTATGTGACCACCATTTACAAGCCTGACCCTTCTCTCGGACAGATTTCATGAAACACACAGAGTGATCAACCTTTCACTTCTCCAGGGTGCTGAGCCTTCTTATCTCTCGTGCCCGATCTACAGCTGGTTTCTGTTTGGGAGTCTCCTTTTGATGTTGCTCCTGCCTGACCAACTGGACACTCTGACCCCAGTGTTCCAGGAAGCTCCACAGTCAATCTGAGTTTCACTTTCCTAAGCTGGAAGCCCTCCATTTTTAGTGAGATGCTCTAGCTTAGAGTGGGTCGTAAGTCCCTACTGGGTTCCCCTCCATTCTTAGTGAGGTCGTCTAGTTTAGAGGCTGCCATAAGTCCCTTGTGGGTTCTACACCTACAGTCCCCTCCAACTCTCCCCAGAGATGTCCCTTCTAACTGCTCTCTGTGCTGCAGGACCCATGTTCCTCTCTCTTCTGTTGTGGAAACACCTCTTTTCACTCCCTTTCCCTGATGCCACCTATAACTGTGTCTGCTGACAGTGTACACAGTATCAGACTTAACCTTGCTCATTCTGTGGCCTCCTTTTGCATCTCTGGGGACAGCACTGGGACTGCTAACTTCTTTCTATGTGGCTTCCTGATTTGACAAACTAAATAGTACAGAGTCTGACCAAAGGGGCCCTTTCCTGGAAAGTACACTCGATAGCACTGCTCTCACTCTTGCACTTCCTCTTACAGGAACTGCCAGCAGTGACCCTCACAACCAATCTCAATCTCCCACTCTTGTAACAACTTCTTCTCCTCCTCCTCCTTCTTCTTCCTCCTTCTTCTTCTCCTTCTCCTCCTCCTTCTCCTCTTCCTCCTCCTCCTTCTTCTTCTCCTTCTCCTCCTTCTTCTCCTCCTTCTTCTCCTCCTTCTTCTCCTCCTCCTCTCCCTCCTTCCTGTCTAGAAAGCATGACCACTAAAGAAAAATGAGACCACTAAAAGAAAGACAAACAACAGGACGATGGTCCTAGGCTTCTTCCCAGAACTTCATGGAGAGGTCCTAAGGCTATGGATGCCAAGAGCAAAGAACCAATCAGCAGGTGATCACCCTTTCTAGCTCTCTGGGAAAAATCATATATATATACACATATATATATATACTGTAAAAAAAGAAAAAATCTATATGCATAACGATTGTTTTGTTTTTTTAAAAAAAGGTTAAAACAAAACTAAAAACATTTGAGGGGGTTGTACGGAATGAACTGGGAAATATGAGGCCCCTAGAAAGGTTAATCGTATCAGAGAAGGCCTAGCAGAGATAATAGAGGTTTGCCTTAAAGGTGGTATGCCCACAATGATGAAAGCTTGTTAAAACTCCCTTGGTCAGTATACTGATGTAAAAATGAAGTGTATCTTCTGTTCTCTTAAGATCTGTTCTGGATAACATTGACAAAAACTGAATTCAGGAACAAAGATTGTGTTTGATCAAGATAGTTACTTACTCTTTTCTTTTCTAAGTCTGCCCAACTTAGAAGCTCAAGTCTTGATAAAGTGAGTTGCTTAGAAACACTGCTTTCCATGAGCTTTGTTTAAATGTTATACAAAAATTGAAACTAAAGTATGTTATTTCATCTTCAAGAGGGGTTAAAACTGCCCTGGGTATTCAGCCTCCTGATCTTCAAGGCTTAAATCAAGGAGGACAAAGATACTGCCTATATTTGATTCCTTGTCCTGTGAAGTCAGGCAGGGTGGAAGGGGACAATGAGGTCCCTCTCAAAGGACTGCACAACTCTGAAAAAACTTAGTTGTGTCTCATAAAATCTGTTGGCTTGATCAGATCACCATGGAGACCCCAGAGGTGAAACTCTAACAGGGCCACATCCTGCAAAGTGGAAAATCAGTCATTGGAGATAAAAAATGTCCCCCCTATTACATGGTCATCAAGGCCCTGATTCATTCTAGCAGAGGACACAGATAATGGGAGGAAATTCAAGTCCCTTAAGAGTGACCCGTGAAGGACTTCTGCTGATTCTAACCGTCTAATGAGCAAATGGTTAACTCTTGACAGCCCATACAGCTGGAGACACTGAGCAGGAAACGTAGCTCCACACATAATTAGTATTAGAAACAAACCTTTCCGAGCCCCTGACCACAACTCTCATCCTGACCTGATTAGGCAGGGAGACTTGGTGGTCCTTCAGACCTACAAAGACAGTCACTCAGGTGACCACATTCGGCCAGTATAAGGGAGACCCAAGGGCTAACCAGATAAGTGACCGTGGACACACTAGGCATAGCTTCTGACTTGGAATTATCCTTATTCCACTTTGGCTCACCCTCACCCATGTCCCACCATATCTTTTCTTGACTACCATAAAAATCTTTTCAAGATGTTCTGTTCTGTCAAAACTAATTTGTCCAGCTCTGAGTAAAGAGAAACCAGACCTTTTGCTTCACATCTCCTCTGTTATTGCTGGAGAAAAATCTCTATCACAACAGGGCCCACCACACCCATCCTCAACACGCCTAAATGCCCGTAATCGAGTCACCTCAGTCCTCCAAACACATCCCTTAACTCAGCTTAAGAGTCTCAGACTCCAGAGGAGCCCCAGGGTATCACCAAGTACACGTTGCCTGATCATATCTGAACCTGTCTCCTCTATTGCTTTATGGGGGGCTTCCAGGAAAAATAAAGCACCCCCACCATGGCATTATGGGCTGGGGTCTTCCTCCTTCCTTTTCTGATAGGTGGAGTTTCTACATCAAGCCTGGAATACTGCTCTGTTCTTCCTCTCACAGCTTGTATGTCTTCATTTTTCTGGAAAACATCTGGCATGGCCATGGTTGGCCTCCATTGTCTCCCTAGTAGGACTTCTTATTCTGCTTTGTATTTTTAGTCCTGGTCTTACACATGGCTAGTTACAATGTTTCTCCCAGAATTTCTGGCGGAGACCATTCCTGGGCAACTTCTCCAGATGGACTTGGACTCTCTTGGTTCCTAGGCTCTTCTAGCGCTGTCATTTCGTCCTGCTTTGTCTCTTCAGCCCCTGCTTACTTAACATTCGGTTGTCTTGGTATCTTAGTTGGGTTTCTATTGCTGTGATAAAACATCATGGTCAAAAGTAAGCTGTGGAGGAAAGGGTTTATTGCATCTTACAGCATATAAGCCCATCACCAAGGGAAGCCAGGACAGGAATTCAAAGTGGGAACCTGGAGGCAGGGGCTGAAATGGAGGCCTTGGCAGGGGTGGGGCTGGGTGGGTGGGGTGGCGTCTGGCTTCCTCTCTATGGCTTGGGCAGCCTACTTTCTTATACAGCCAAGACCAGCAGCCCATCAGTGGTCCACCCACGATGGGCTGGGCCCCTCCCATGTCAGTCATCAGTCAAAAAAATGCCCTGCAAACTTTCCCAGAGGCCAGTCCTATGGGGGCGTTTCAGTGATTAGATTTCTTGGGGCTGGAGAGATGGCTCAGCAGTTAAGATCACTGGCTGCTCTTCCAGAGGACCCAAGTTCAATCCCCAATCTCCACATGGTAGCTTACAATTGTCTGTAACTCTAGTTCTACGGGATCTGGCATCCATGCACAGACATGCAGGCAAAACACCAACACACATAGAGATAAAGAAGTCTTACCAAAAAAAAAAAAAAAAAAGATTTCTTCCTCCCAGATGACCCTAGCATGTGTCAAGTTGACATGAAAACTAGACAGCATAGTTATCTTCTTCCAGACGACACTGCACTAAGGCCCCAATCATACTGTCTCGGGCCATCACCATCCTAGAGCTATCAACCAGTACCATCTGTGATGGTATTCTTGGTTATCAGCGTCACAACATCTGGAACTAACTGAAACCCAAGTGGCTGGGTATGCCTGTGAGGTATTCTTTTTTTTCTTAATTAAATCATTTGAAGCGGAAGATCACCCTAAATCCAGATCTTTTGAGGTGGGAAGTTCCATCTTGAATCTGGGCCACACCTTCTGCGGGCAGCCTAGACAAAGGACACAGATGAAGGAAGCTCTTGCTTTTTTTTTCTTGTTTGTCTTTGCTCTTGCTTCGCTGGTATTAAAGCCTACTTATTCAGTGTTCCAACACGTACTAAAGACTAACAGAGATGTCCAGCCTCATGGACTGAACTACTGGACTCTTGAACCTTCAGTTAGGGGCCAGCCATTGTTGGACTAGCTGGAGCAGAGGTTGTAAGCCACTCTAAGAACCCCTTCCTACACAAATAGATTCATTCTGTCTGTCATGTTCCTCTAGACCAGTGCTTCTCAACCTTCTGCAGCTGCGACCCTTTAACACAGTTCCTCATGTTGTGCTGACCCCCAACCATAAAATTATTTCATTGCTACTTCTTAACTGTAATTTTGCTACCGTTATGACTCCTAATATAAATATCTGATATGTAGGATATCTGGTATGTGACCCTAATGAAAGGGTCATGCAACGCCCAAAGGGGTTGCAACCCCCAGGTTGAGGACCTCTGCTCTAGGGGATCCTGACTAACATACCGCCTCAAGCAATGTCAACCATTGCCCATATCTTTTCACCGCTGAAGACCTCTCCATCTCCAATGGGCGGTTCCACAACCTAGCCTTCCACTTCTTGCAGTAGCCATTCTCTGCCCTCTCTGGAATGCGTCTGGAGAATTCTATACCTTACTGTCTCTTCTAGTTAGTTTTCTACTGGCTGTGTTAAAATACCTGACCCCAAAAGCTACCTTAAGGAAGGGACAGTTTATTTTGGCTCACAGTTTGGAAGAACAGTCCATCATGGCAAAAAATCTGTGGGCAGGAGCTTGGCTTGGCTGGCCACTGTGCACCGTAGTCAGGAAGCCGAAGGGGATGGAGTCTGGTGCTCCACTGGCTTTTGTTTTTTTAACGAGGTCCGGGATCTCAGCCCAGGAGATGGTACCACCCACGCTAATTAATTGAATCTAGATAGCTCCTCATATAGAAGTCCAGAAGCATCTTTCTTTAGTGATTCTAGAGCCTTCAAAGTTGAGAATCTGTATTAACCATCCTAACACTCCAGCCTAACATTATTTTTAAAGCTGTCATGGTCCATCCCTTGGGGCTCTTTTTCTCACAGGCTCATGATGCAAAGTCTGTAATTGTCTAATGTGGAAACTCCCTACAGTCTTTCAAAGTTCTAACTCTGTCCAAAAGTATAAGTTCAAAGTCTTTTCTGAGACAGGCAATCTCTTAACTTTGAGCCCCTGTACAGCTATAATAAAAAAAAAATAATAATAAAGCATGCACTTCCAACATAAAATGGCACAGGGTAAAGCCTTTTCATTCCAAAGGGAAGGACAGGCAAGGGAAGACTGGACCAGAGCTGCAATCCATCAGGGAGAACACCAACCCCTCCAGGGCCAATGTTAAACACCTGGTGCCTGTGCTGGAGAAATCCGGGCCACTTGTCAATGATTTGATTTTGTTGATCTGTCAAGGGGAAAATATTGAGGCAAAGGGTCAAAAATAAAAGTTCCCATGCTTTAAAAATCAGGTTGCAAGTGCTTGGAGTTGGACCTTACACAGATAGCCCAACGACCTCACAGTATCTTAGCCCAATGACCTAACTCAAAAGAACAACCCATAATGTTTACTCCTTAACCAGTTAACAACCACTACCATCCTCCTTCACTCCAATATCAGTTTACCCAGGAGGCCTACAATGATAAAGCTAAGCTATTTCCCTCTTAGCTGCTGTAAATAGACCATCCTAGCCTTGCCACGGTGTGGTCATCTCTCTGAGAACACACCTACTGCTCTCTTGCAGTAAATTTCAAGACAGACCTTTCTCTTTTGTGCAGTCTGTAAATTCTTTCACCACCCCCTACCTGGCCTTTCCTACCCTTGGCCTGGAACATCGTACCCTATTCCCACATTTCATTTCCCCTTGACCTTGTCTCTCCATTATGAACACAGGGTAGTAATAAATTCCCTATCTGTTGGTGTCTACTGGGGTAAAGGACTTATTACCACATTGTCAGTCAACAGGCTTCCCATTAGCCTCACATCAGTGAAGGGTGGTCTGAAGTCCAAGGACAGATGTCCCAAGGACATTTGAAATAGAAGAGGCAGAGCCAGGGTTTGAATCCAGTTCTAGATGAGCCCCACTATGTGCCTAACATCATGTCAGGTACTGAGAGAGAGAGAGAGAGAGAGAGAGAGGAGAGAGAGAGAGAGAGAGAGAGGGAGAGGGAGAGAAAAAGAGAGAGAGAGAGAGAGAGAGAGAGAGAGAGAGAGAGAGAGAGAGAGAGAGAGCATCCTTTTGTGGACAGCAGCCATCCTGCCTGGAGGAGGTTACAACTGTAATTACTACCACCCTGTTTCCCCTGTTCTTTCTCCTTTTCTCTCTCTCTCCTCTTTTCTTTCTTTTTCTTTCTGAAAAAAAATTCAGACATGCAGAAAACATTTGCTATTTATCCATCATTTTAATTCCGCAGCTGTTGACATTTTCCTCAACTTGTTCTGTGTCGTTGGTGCCAACATTTTCTAAAGGGAATCGCAATCATCCCAAATTTTCCTTTAAAATGAAAAAAAAAAAAAAAAAAAAAAAAAAAAAAAAAACACTTGAAGGCAGATTGTCGACTCTGCTTCACTCCAAGGTGGCGAAAGCTGGTGGGCTTCCAATAAGTAGTCACTGAATGAAAATATCTCAGGGGTCGCCATGACAACCGTATGTGGTAGGTGCCATTAGGAGAGGAACCCAGCTCGGAGGAGGCGAGGAGGCTGAGTGGCCTGGGGCTCTCTAGGGGCAATCCCTGCACTCTTTTGGTCCACTTGTCCTGTCTAACAGCCGCTGCTAGGGTCACCTGAGGGAGGATGGGGACTCAGGCAGCCAGGAAAGCAGGTCACACCTCTGGAAAGCCAAGTGCTCCCATGAAGCCTGGGGCCTTCTGCCCTGCCCTGGGGTGGAGGCAGTAGTGCTCCTTCCCAGACGGGTGACCTTTGGGGTTTGTTATGAATAGAGATTCTTTCTGGGGAATGTGATGGCTGATGGCAGGAGCCTGTGTCCCCAGACTTAACACCCAGGAATGTGGACAGGCATTTCCAGCCGCTACCCCAGAGACTAGAAACTGGCTCTCTCAACTGCCCTGGTTCTAAGCAGCTCTCGTGGACATCCGGCTGCTGGGGAGGAGGTCTGGTGCCATCCAGCCTCAGCTGGGAGGCTGAAGTTCGAGGTAAAGTGGCCTTTAACATCAAGGAGACCTAAGCTCCATCTCTGCCTTCCCAGCCACGTGGCTGGACAGGCACCAGTCTCGGCAAACAACTGTCTTCACATCATCCAAAAACAAAAACAAAAACAAAAAATAAAAAGTTTCTGACAGGGTAAGGTAAGCAAGCACCTACAATAACCTTCCTTTTCATGTTGCTGCAGACAGGGCCCAGGGTACCACATGGGAGAAAACTGCTCCGTCCTGGAGCCCCCACTCTAACTCTTTATCTCCTATTGGCTGCTTTCCCAGCGGTGGTCCCTGTATGATTCCCCTTAGCATCCCGCTGCCTCTTCTTCCCATGCAGTCACGCTCTTGGTATCTATCCCCTTAGCACATATAATTGCTCTTCTCTCCTGTGCCACCAAAGGCCACCTCTGTGATAATGTCGTGTGACCAGTGACAGTGGGTAGCTGCCTGAGGGAAGGGACTTGCCAGGAGAACAGGAGGACCTGAATTGATCCCTCACAAAAGCCAGGTGTGCTGTTGAGTAGTTGTAATCCAAGTACTGGAGAGGCAGAGACAAGTAGATCTCTGGCCTTTGCTGGCCAACCAGTCTAGTCTACTTAGCTAGTTCTAGGCCAGTCAGAGAACCTGTCTCAGGGCTGGAGACATAGCTCAGCAGTTAAGAGCACTGACTGGGGCTGGTGAGATGGCTCAGCGGCTAAAAGCACTGACTTCTCTTTCAAAGGTCCTGAGTTTGGATCCCAGCAACCACATGGTGGCTCACAACCATCCATGATGAGATCTGATGCCCTCTTCTGGTGCGTCTGAAGACAGCCACAGTGTGTTGCGCCAGAGTGAGTGGGGGCTGGAGCAAGCGGAGGTCCCGAGTTCAATTCCCAGCAGCCACATGATAGCTCACAGCCATCTGTACAGCTACAGTGTACTCATACACATAAAATAAATAAATAAATCTTAAAAAAAAAAAAAAGGAGCACTGACTGCTCTTCCAGAGGCCCTGAGTTCAATTCCCAGCAACCATGCGGCTCACAACCATCTGTAATGGAATTCAATGCCTTCTTCTGGTGTGTCTGAAGATAGCTACAATACACTTATAAAAATAAACAAATCTTAAAAAAAAAAAGAAAAAGAAAGAAAGCGATGTAGTTCTATGAGAGAGAGAACCTGTCTTAGAAAACAAAGTAGACCCTAACTGAAGAATGACACCAGAAACTGACCTCTGACCCACACACATGCTCCCCCCTCCTACCCCCCAAACCCTCACTGATAGTCGCTGAGTGTTTGGCACGTACCAGGCACTGCACTGGTCTCCTCTAATTTTTATGATGCTCCCATGAAGTCTAAACTATAGGCACGCACATTTTGGAGAAACTGAGGCATGTGATGGTTAAGTGACTCACCCAAAGCTGCACTTCAAGGAAAGGCTGGCATTAAGACTAGATTCGAGGCAGCATCAATGACCTCCCGATCTGGAACACTCCTCTAACAAGCTCCATCCAGCAGAGGGCATACAGGTGACTCCAGCCAGGCTCCCCCATGCCTTTCCTCGGTTAAGTCAGGTGCCAGGGATCTGAGGACAGCAAGGGGGACAGATGCTGCCTGAGCACCTCTGGACCAGAGGAAGCTACTTCATGTCCGTTCCAGACCACAGGTGGTGTTGGTCTCCACACTTTGATAGTCATGATAATAAGGGCAGCCTTGACTCCTGTTTACACAGCAGATTCTTGGTACGTTGTGCTGCAGCAACAAGCCTGTTCACTCTCTGTCTGCATGGATCCTCACAACATCCCCTTGCTCGTCAGCATAGCCATGCAAAGGATGCAGGACGCAGGGGCTGACCAGAACTCCAGGCACCAGGCCAGGGTTTCATTCCAGCGTCAGGAGATGGACCCGAGTCATTATTAGCTTCTCTGTGGGATGAAGAGGGCTCTGAGGGCCTGCAGGCTCCTGATCCTGGCCTCCTCCCACTGCTGGTACCCAACCATTGTAGGAGCTGGGGTTTAGGGAGGTGGGTTATCACCAGGAGCTATCTTAAGCCTCTGTTTGCACAAACGTAGTCCTTCTCCCTGTTCCCCATTTGTAATTCACTTTCTACCCAGGCCACCTGAGTGGTCCCTGTATCTTGCAGCATGCAGATTCTACTCAGGATTCTCCACACACCTCAGCCCTGCACACCAGGGCGTGTCACTTCACGGAGGGGCCAGCACCCAGCAGAAAATTGACTTACCCCTTTGCCCTCCCACAAGTGGGGTGCCCCACCATCTTTAATGTGCCCTTGCCCCAAGATTCTTCTTGGGTAGGACTGGGAGCTCTGGAGGACTCTCAGGCTTGAGGCTTGCTGTGCAATTTGACACCGTGCTCACATATGAGGAAAGTGGTGTGTGGCTCAGCGGTTGAGAGGGGAAGCATTGGACATGATCGTGAGCTCATTCTCAGCTTCGTCAGCAGCGGCTGTGGGACACACGGGCTGGCCTTCCCGAGCCGTAGTTTACCTCATCGATGAGAGCCCTGTCCCAGATCTGGAACCCTCACCTCAAATCCACTTGGAAACCTGTGCTCAGAGGAGTGACGTGGCATGATCAAGGTGATGGAGTGAATGACAAGCTACAGTCAGGTCTGTCTAACTCCGCTCTACGCCAGGCAGTTGATCTAGACGGTGCTTGCTGGCCTTTTTCCTCCCTCGGGGTTGAGAGAGGACTCCAGGTCCTCATACTGCCATGCAGTGTCCCACTACTGAGCCATGCTCCCTTCCCTCAAGTCTTCACAGGCAGTGAGCCTCAAAGGTTGGAGTATCCAGTGCTCCACTGATTCAACCATCTCTCCAGGCTCACGGATACAGTTGTGTCTGCCTGATCCTCACTAGGTTTGTGATGGGAGTGATGCCCAGGGTCCCCCCCCCGCGCCAGTTCTATCCTATACCTCCTGGAGTGCCTTGGGTACCACAAGGTGTCTGAGCCACTGGACAGTACATCCTCAGCCATTTCAGGGAAAAGAAGGCCCCTTGGAGAGAGCGGAGTGGAAGGAAGTCCCCAAGGCTCCATATCATTAGCACCATCGACTCCAGAGAAAACATACCATTACTGGAAGCCCAGCAGGGCAGAGTAGGTGGAAGTGGCCATGTCAGAGGAAACCACACAAGGCTTGCCAAACCCCGGGGGGCTGGCTCACTGGGATGTTTACAGAAATGCTGGCCCTGAGGTCACCCAGCTGCTGGGCTGGGATCCCCTGGGTATCCTCAGGACCCCAAGTGCCAGCTTGGCAGGAACCATCAAAGGCTACAGCTGAGCCCTGTTTACCTTAATGGCCAGTCTAGGAGAGGATATCGAAGGCCAAATGAGTGGACAGGGGGACAGCAACTCTCCAGATCATCTGTGGGCATCCTGCTGCCACGGTTGAACAGAGGGGACCAGGCCCTTACTAGATCCTCCTGGAAAAATGTCATTCCCTCAGGAGACACACACAAGAGGCGACTGTGGAGGCAAAGAGTTCAGGTTCCGATTGTGTCTCCACTGACTGTCTAACTCTGCAAGGCTAATGCATCTTTTCAGTCTCAGTTTCCCTCCTTCTGGGTAGGGGACAGTGGAAACAGTACCTTTTATGGACATATCAACATAACTAAACGATTGAATACTTTAAGGGTGCCCAGAACCATCCGTGTCTCATATTAAGTACCCTAAAGTCTTTGCTGTAGAAATAGGCCTGAGGGAGTAACTGGGACCAGCAGGACCCGGTCACACAGGAACTTCGCCAGTCCAGTGGCTTGGGTTGCTTCCGATCTGTCTGGGCCGGCGGTGCCCTGAGCAGACCTTGGGCACAATCTCCGCAGCCAATCCCACAACACCCAGAGGAAACTCCACTCCCAGGCGCTCTAACAAGCCCTGGATCACAGGATCACAGACACAGCTTGACTCTGAGGAGTTCTAACACAACCAGGATCACAGGAAGGACAGGCTCCAGTCAGATTTAGCAAGGGCAGGTAGCACTAGAAATAATCAGATGGCGGGGGGTGGGCAAGCATAAGAAAATAAACAACACAAACCAAGGTTACTTGGCATCATCAGAACCCAATTCTCCCACTATAGCAAGTCCTAGACACACCATCACACCGGAAAAGCAAGATTCAGATCTAAAATCACTTCTCATGATGATGATACAGGACATTAAGAAAGACATAAATAGCACCCTCAAAGAAATACAGGAGAACACAGGTAAACAGTTAGAAGCCCTTAAAGAGGAAACACAAAAATCCTTTAAAGAACTACAGGAAAACACAATCAAACAGGTGAAGGAAATGAACAAAACCATCAAGGATCTAAAACTGGAAATAGAAACAATAAAGAAATCAGAGAGACAACCCTGGAGATACAAAACCTAGGAAAGAAATCAGGAGTCATAGATGCAAGCATCACCAACAGAATACAAGAAATAGAAGAGAGAATCTCAGGGGCAGAAGACACCATAGAAAACATTGACGCAACAGTCAAAGAAAATGCAAAAAGTAAAAAGCTCCTAACTCAAAACATCTGCATCCAGGAAGTCCAGGATGCACTGAGAAGACCAAACCTAAGGATAATAGATATAGAAGAGAGTGAAGATTCCCAATGTAATGAGCCAGTAAATATCTTCAACAAAACTATAGAAGAAAACTTCCCTAACCTAAAGAAAGAGATGCCTGGGGCTGGTGAGATGGCTCAGCAGGTAAGAGCACTGACTGCTCTTCTGAAGGTCCTGAGTTCGGATCCTAGCAACCACATGGTGGCTCACAACCATCTGTAATGAGATCTAATGCCCTCTTCTGGTGCATCTGAAGACAGCTACAATGTATTAGGCCGGAGCGAGCAGACAGAGCCTGAGCAAGCGGGGCTGGAGCAAGCAGAAGTCCTGAGTTCAATTCCCAGCAGCCACATGATGGCTCACGGCCATCTGTACAGCTACAGTGTACTCATACACATAAAATAAATAAATAAATCTTAAAAAAAAAAAGAGAGATGCCCATGAACATACAAGAAGCCTACAGAACTCCAAATAGATTGGGCCAGAAAAGAAATTCCTCCTGTCACATAATCATCAAAACACCAAATGCACTAAACAAAGGAAGAATTTTAAAAGCAGTAAGAGAAAAAGGTCAAGTAACATATAAAGGCAGGTCTATCATAATTACACCAGACTTCTCACCAGAGATTATGAAAGCTAGAAGATCCTGGGCAAATGTCATACAGACCCTAAGAGAACACAAATGTCAGCGCAGGCTACTATACCCAGCAAAACTCTCAATTATCATAGATGGAGAAACCAAGATATTCCATGACAAAACCAAATTTACACAATATCTTTCCACAAATCCAGCCCTACAAAGGATACTAAATGGAAAACACCAATATAAGGAGCAAAACTACACCCTAGAAGAAGCAAGAAAGTAATCTTTCAACAAACCCACACAAACCTAATTCCACCTCTTACAACAAAAACAACAGGAAGTAACAATGACTTTTTCTTAATATCTTAATATGAAAATTAATATTACCAGCATATCCTAATCAATTGAAATCCAAAAATATGAGGAATTAGAAATTTGTTGACTGTCATCTAATGGTCTCTCTAATTTGGTAATTGGAGAAATCAGTCCAATATTGTACAATCCATATACACTTTCAGGTTGTTTGTACATGACAATGTCTTGCTGTATACAACATAATGGCCTTGAAATCTTGCTTCTCCTATCTTAGCCTCTCTATTAGTAGTATTGTTTATTT
>NW_022196897.1:149792740-149805269 GCF_008632895.1 Mastomys coucha
GATAAATTGAAATCATGTATCTTTTCTCATCATAATGCAATAAAACTTAAATCAATAAAAAAACAAAAAGAAATAGGCCTGAAATCATGGAGAGGCTGAAGTTATGAGTGTCAGTCAGACTTAGATCCTGTCTGGGGAGCTTCCGTGTTATGTGGAGTGTACTGTATGTACGCTTTGTGGCCATTACCCATCCCAGTCACAACAATTGTCTGGGGAGCTTCCGTGTTACGTGGAGTGTACTGTATGTACGCTTTGGGGCCGTTACCCATCCCAGTCACAACAATTGTCTGGGGAGTTTCCGTGTTATGTGGAGTGTACTGTATGTACGCTTTGGGGCCGTTACCCATCCCAGTCACAACAACAATCGACTAGGGTACCGGTCTCCTTTCTAGTCTCTGGAGGAAAGGGACAAACTGACCCCCTCAGGTCTACTTATTGTTCTTTTGGGGGCCCTGTCTAGATCAACCCACATCCATGGTTTTCATCTGGCTTTGGAATAAGCAGACACACACACACACACACACACACACACACACACACACACATACACGTAACTTCTGAGCCCTGAGCACGCTGTAGGCCTTCAGCCTTCTAGTTAGCGGCTCCTGGTCCAGGGCCTTCCCGGCCTCTACACAGAGAAGGAGTCAGTTGTCATTTGCATACGGCATTCAGAAAGGGTACACATGTCACAGTTAACATCCTTGCAATGTACACCCCTGCCCCGGCACCCGCAGCCACTTTCTCGGGGGGGGGGTGGCAGTCCAACTGAGACCTGACCTTATCGCTGCCTGCATATGTCCCGGGAGAAACTCCTAGGCTCCCAGACTCTATGATAGCCTGCAGAGCTGGACCCAGCGACCCGGGGTGTCTCCACACAGGAGAGATCAACAGGTACAAACACCAGTTTTATGGCTTCCACCTCTGCACCTCTGTCTGCCTTTCTGACCATAATGGATTCTTGTGAGTAGGGCTTCTCCAGGCTGGGATGTAGCTTAGTTGGTATCATGCTTGTCTAGCAAAACACGAAGCCATGGGTTCAATTCCCAGTACTGAATAGGCTTGGTGAGATCAGAAGTTCAAGGTCATCCTTAGCTATACAGCAAGCTTGAAACCAGCCTGGGCTATGTGGGACTGTCTCAGAGAATCAAGACACTCCCCCATGGCAATCTTAGGGGTGGCTCTATTTAAGGCCCCTTCCCCTGCTACATCACAACCCTTTTAAAATGTTGGTAGTTCCGGGGTTCTGCGTGGAGAGTCTGTTGTCTGGAGGGCTACCCTAGAGGCACCCATGAGCAGAGAGAAGAGATCTCCCATCTCTTAACCAAGGACCCCAAGACCCAAGCTGATGACAGTGACTCAGCCACCCCATGACTAGAGCCCTCGGGGGCAGCGACTGACCAAGGGCTGGCTGCCCTCTCCCCAGCCAATGCTCCCCCAGCATAGCAGGAAAGGGAACAATTAGCTCCAAGCCAGGTCAAATGTTCACATGGTCCTCGGTTTGCTGACCATCTATGACTCGGGAGCGAGAAGAGTCCTCGGAGGCTAAAAAGACAAGCTGTGATATCATCTCTGGGGACTGGACCTCACAGAGTTATCTGACATCACTTAGGCAGATGGGAGTGGGGTTCTGCTGCCTCCCCAAACCGCCATGCAGTGTGCCCAAGGCCTTGGCACCATTCCCACCCCAGCTACCAACATGCTCCCTACTTGACACTTGCCTGCTCAGCTGCGGCACCTCTCAGCTCCTTGCCCCCATCATGGCTCCATCCAGGTTCAATCCCACCACCTCCAGGCCTCTACTTCCTCCTGCCCCTGCTCAGGTCACCCAGATGACACCTACACGTGCTTCCGAATTTAGTGTTGTGTCCTCCAAGGCAGGCTCAGGCCTCCCTCTCTTTCCCCTCAGTGTTCTCTACTATGTGGAAGTCATCTCTGCCGGTCTCTGTCCCCCTACTCTATGGGCGCCCTGTGGACAGGGACCTGTTTTCCCTTCTTCTTTAACACCACAGCATGGCCAGTACAGCCAAGGGTTTGTAGAATGAATACATGGAAGATGGGTGGATCGATGGATTAATGGATGGGTGAATATACAAATATATGGACAGATGGGTCAGACAGACAGACATGAGTAGAAGAATGGACAGATGAGTGGTGTATTAGATAGATAGTGGCACCTGTAGGGACCCTTGGAGCTTGGGTCTTCTGACCAAGGCAGGGGCTCTCAGGTGGGATAGGAATAACCTAGCCCCTTGTTTGGCCCCTGATAAACTGGTCCCAACTTAGCAAAGAATGCTGAATTCTGAGTTATACTGTGGGACTCTGCTGAGGTCTTCACTCCAAGCCCCTCTCTTCAGAACAGTCCCTCTGGAAATAAGTAATTTCCAGGTATATAAAACATAGACCTCTGGGACTCGGGGTGCTGGGAAACAAGGAGTTACTTTTCACCCATTTTGTGGATAAGGAAACTGAGGCCAAAAAGTCAAAGGATTTGCCCAAAGGTGCACAGAGACAAAGCCGGGATTGGAGCCTGGCTTCTTCAGTTCACTGACATATGTGAGAATTCTGGAATTTTGGTTTCTTTAAAAGCACAGAAATATATTATAAGAATATGCTTTCATTTTAATCCCAGGTGTGGGGATATATGGCTGTTTCAGACAGTCTGCAACAGCTGATTATAATCTGCCTCATGCTCTAAGAGAAGCATGATTTTTGCCAGCTGCAGCTAGCTTCTATGATTATGTGACGTTTGGAATTCTGAGAACTTTTCAGAGGGTGTATAGATGCTAGGACCCAATGGGGTTAGTGGTTGTTGGTGGTTCAGGGGGTTGGTTATGGTTTGTTAGGAGTTGTTCTCAAAGAAGGGACAAAAGGAAAGAAATTAGATTCAGGGATCTCTCTCTCTCTCTCTCTCTCTCTTTCTCTCTCTCTCTCTCTCCTTCTTTCTCTACTATCTAGTGATAGGAGGTGAAACTTAGAGGAGGATAAAGTAAAGGGCGGGAAAAGAAGACCCCATAAAGTAGCAAAGACTGACTACACACTGACCTGACTCATTTAGACACATTCTAGACTTTCCCCAGCATGCCTTGAAAAAAAAATCCTTGTGCAAATTTCCAAAGCCCTATCATGTGCCACCATAAACCCTCAGCTCACCAGCAGCTACACACTTGGTACCATCTTCCTGCCATCCCCTCGCTCTGAGACCCCAGCTTACACGGGCATATGTGCTCTATGCCACAAGTGTGCCCTGTAATCACCACATTCCAGACTTTCCGTGAGTGTACGTCATTTCCACTAGCTCCTCCCCAGCTCAACCTTCTGCCAACTGGTAAACCATCCAAGTATACAGCTGTCCCTGGGGACCTGTCACCACAGCACCTGGGACCGCAGGGCCAGGAACAGATATTTGAATTCCTGCCTGGCCTGCAGAACATGTGGAAGGAAAGCCACAGAGGGACCCAACCTGTTTCTCCTATCACAGCAGAGGCAGGGTTGTGGGAGGCATCCATTTTGGAGATGCAGCCTCCAGTTGAGGGGTGGGAGCCCATGCCCCTCTCTGTGATCCACATGACACTGCTAACGATGCAGAAAAAGTCAGCACCAAAAGGGCCAAACAGATTGCTCTGTGTGCAACAGGAGATTCTGAAAACAAATCAACAATCTAGAGACCAAAAGAATTCATCAAAACAAGACCAAATTAATAGCAGACACACATGTCCAAACAGACTGACTGGAGGTACAATGTAGAGACAGGGCTGGAATGTGTGTCTCAGGGGCAGAGAACTTACCAACGTCCCTGGGTTCCATCCCCAGCACCGCCCCAGCCAGGTAAAATAAAATATATGGCAAAATGGTGGCAATACCTGGACCTAGAGGGTAAGTAGTTTAAGGTCACTGTGAACCAGTGATGTAGTTGTGCATCTGAAAACCTAAAACCCGGGCAAACAAGCAATTTTTTGGGAGGCATAAGGAACCTAAAGAGAGGATGATGACTCTGTGAGTACTGGATGCAAGCTTGAGGCCCTGAATTTGAATTCTCAAACCTCACATAAAAATGCTGAATCTGTCAGTACTCACCTGTAATGCTAGAACTGGAAGGCAGAGTCAGGAAGTTCCTGACCTAGTGGAGCATCACAGAGGCTGTGTATCAAAACAAAAGGTGGAGAGCCACAGAGGAGGACACTGAATCTTGACCTGCGGTCTCCTCACCTGTACCCCCCTGGTGTGCGAGTCTGCTCTCTCGAGCACACAGACACACAACCATTGACATGCCAAAAGACTGGCTCAAGGACAAGTGGGAATTGAAGTTGTGGCACCATATTCCCAGATCTGATGTCAGTCAAGACCTTCCGAGCCTCAAATCAGCAGCCCCGGGGGCTCTGATGGCAAAGCCCTGCTGAACTGCAGGGGACAGTTCTTATGTGGTACAGGTTGCAAGGGGGACGGGGAAGGAGAGAGGAACCTGCCAACTGAGCTATTTGATAAATGTCCACTGTTACAAAAGCTAGATAAGGCAACCCATAAAAGAACGTTACAGGCCCATTTCATTTATGAACAGATGGAGACACTAAATAAAATACTGTCTGAATCCAGCAAGGTTAAAATAATCACATTCCCTCACTATCAGGAAGTTTATCCCAGAGAAAACATCAACTACAGAGAACTCGCCAGCATATCTGCCTCAGAGGATCAAGGGGAAAAAATAGCCCGGTGCTCATGACGCCTGGAGCAGACGCGGCTCTTGGACGAGGTCCTCAGTCTTCAGGGAAAGGAAGTGCCTTAGTCTCACAGAGCTTTTCATAACCAAAAGCTGCATCCATGTTCTGAAGGGCCAGGCAAAGGCAAGAAGAGCAGACACGGCTACTGTGGTCTGAGGCCTGGTGCCAGACAGCAGGGCAAGTAAAGATGCCATTCCTGAAGGGGAGAAACAAGGTTAGACAAATCAACAGACAGAATAGTAAATGGGATTCAGCATGGCTTCCAGGTGTGTAGTCACCACCACCACCACCAACAACAACAAAAAATGGCATTTTTATATCAGCAGTAGCTAAGCAGGAATACTCAAACTCATGTAAGCTCCAATAGGAGGGTCTATGGGGCTATATACATATTAAAAACAGTGGTTACATATAATCATACATATATGCACATATCATTGCCCCCTTAATTATGTAAATTAAATCTATGAGGAGCATCCAGGACACATATGTAGCTCTAGGCATCATAAGGGATCCATCCTCTTTTTTGTCTATGAGTCAGGGTCTCTCTATGTAACTCAAGCTAAACTTGAACTTATTTATCCTTCTGCCCCAGCCTTAAAATCATGTGATGACATGGGATGACATGTGAGCTTGCCCTGGCCTGGCTCCAAGCTCCTTTATTAAAGTTTGATTTTTACCTCCCCCTGTACATGAGATTTATTTTCCAGGTACCCCCATGGTACAAGGCCGCTGCAGAACATCATCACTGTCCACCTTTGACCAGAAGCAGAGGGAGAAAGGAGTGTCCACACGACAAAAAGAAAGGCTTTCCCTTAGGGACCGGTCCCAGAATTTGCATCCAATGCTTCTGCATAATTCGAAACAGGATGCTAGCCATATGGCCTTGCCTTGCTGCCAAGCTGAGCGCATCACTGCCTTACACAAACTCAGGTCTTGGAGATGGTTCCAGGAAATAGACAGTTATCGGCATGGGCCTTGTGCAGGTCTGTCTGAGACCCAGAGAGGATGCACAGTTTCTATGTGGCCACAGAGCGGGTGAACAACCAAGACAGGGTGTCCAGCCTGGCTCTGAGTTGACTGCGTACCAGCAGCTGCCCACCTTAGCATGCTAGCCACCAAGCCCAGCTGCTTCTCATTCCACACCTGTCTGATTCGGGTCCTGTGTGTCATTCCTCTGCCCCCACTACCTAACCAAATGACTAAGATCTGCCTTTCCAATCTCACTAGTGTCATGCCTACATCTCAGTAAGCTTTGGAATGACCAAGCTGGGAGCCACAAACTGAAGGCAGTCACACCATTTCTCCCTCAGGCTCCAACTGAGGCGGGTCACATAGACTTATTTTCTAGATAGTTTACACACAGTGGTAGGCATAGCCTGTGTGTGTGACCCAGAGGGAGCATGTAGACTCCATGCTTATTTTCTTTTGAGATAGGGTGTTGCTTTGTAGCCCAGGCTAGCCCCCTGTGTTCTGGGCTCACGGGAGTGTTGCACTCTGACTGGTGGTGGTGCTGGGAGCCACAGCCTTCTCCAAGCACCTCAGCCCTTGTCTTTTTTTTTTTTTCCTCCGCTTCAAGTAGGATCTCTCATAGCCAATCCAGACTCAACACTCTGTGCAGCCGAGGACAACCTTGAACTTATGATATTCCAGCTCCACCTCCCAAGCTCTGGGATTGCAGGCATGTACCACCACAACCAGTTTATTGGGCAATTCTGGGGAACTGAGGGATTTGTGCGTGGCAGGCGCACACTCCACCAACTGAGCTGTAACCCTGGTATGACTGCAGGCGTTTCCTTCCTCACCCAAGTTCCCGAAATAATGACTCTGAGAAGGAATTATTTCTGAATAACTGCCCAGGCCTAAGGCTTTGGCTCGGTCCCACTAGCTCACAAATCAAATAACCCATTTATTCTATTCTACGAGTGCCACGGTTTCAGGTGTCCATCAACGTTCAGGGCAAATCTCTTCCTGCTTGACTTTATCCCAGAACTCCCCTTGCCCCCAGGATGTCCCGCCTTCCATTTCCTGCCTCAGCTCATTGGCCAATCAGTCTTATATTGACAGATGCTTCTACGTAGGACACAGCAGATTATCTCTATATCTTGATCTTTAAATCCCATGTCCTTCTACCCAACATCCATTGATAGGACCTTAGGGACATCCCCTGTACCCAATGGATACAGTTGGTGATGTGAATCCTGTATTTTATTCTCTGCATATTCCTGCCCACTCCAGTGCCCAGGAAGCTACATGCCCACCAGGCACCTTCTGCACTGAGAATGCCTGGTTACTAGGCTAGGTCCCTCCTCTGGAAATCTGATCATGCTGTTCTCTCTGGAACATTCTACTGCAGAGCCTTGTTAGCTTTCAGAAATGGCATCTCTCTCAGAAGTTGTATCCCACCCTTAGTCTGAACAAGGGGGACCTCCTTACTGTTTTCATGGCTGGCCCCATCCCCCAGGTTCTGGTTCCAGGTCTGTGCTATGTCTCCAGCCCTGCCGAGCCCCTTAAAGCTGGTAGAATCCCCCCACAGAGACAATTTGGCAATCAGATCAGCAGAGTCAAGCAAGTGCCAGCACACAGTAGGCTCAGTCTGCTTAGACTTGGCCACATTAGGCCACCTTCAGAGCCAGGAGGGTAAGGAGGCTCTTGGTTGCTAAGAGCAGATAGGCCGCCAGGGAAGCTCTGCTCTGGGTCACACCCACCTCTGGGTGGCTGCCAGTCTCCCTGCCAGAAACCACAGGCTGGGTCTGGGCTGCCCAGGGCTGGAGCTTCAGGGCTCAAGACACCGTGGGTCAGATCTGCAAAGCATTTGACCGACGCCTCTGGTCTCCAGAGGACCTGGGGTGGGACAGGGGCCTTGGCTGCAGCTGCTGTGGCAGTGGCTCGGGGTGGAGGTCTTTCTTGCTGGGAACTGAGGAGCTAAGAGGCTCCTGTCAGTTTGTCCTAAACTCTTGGCACTTGTGGTGGCTTGGGCTTCACACACTGTCAGACTCCTTCTTGGTGGCCTCCACGGCCTCACGTTCAGGTAACTGGGTTTATTCCTGGGACTATGGGGAGAGGCGTAAGGACTACAAATGTGTGTGTGTGTGTGTGTATGTTTGTGTGTGCGCATGTTTCTGTCTGTCTGTCTTTTTCTCTCTATCTGTCTGCACCTAGAAGGAACCCCATTACCTCTAGAACATAAAAAAAGACTCAGGTTTTGCCTCCCAGGTGTGAAGCTGGCTCCACAAGGGACACGGTGACATGAGGGCCAGCCCACCGATCCATCTTCTGGCCATTCCCTTCCTCTGCCTCCTCTCAATGGTAAGGCATCCTGGTCTTGAAAGACAGCAGAATTCTGGGTGGTGGGACAGATATGTGGGCACAACTTAGGACTCTTGGAAAGATCCTATCCTGGATACAGTCTGGTCTCTGTGGCCAGGCTTACTTCTCTCTCTGGGCTTGCACGTTCTGGTGTGTGACCTCAGACAAGTGTCCTTCCATTTCGGAGCTTCAGCCTCGGTTGAATGGGTACAATGTTCATGAGGCCTCTGGGGGGACCACTGAGGAGATCTGCTCCACAAAAGATAGCACAGGTCCTGGACCTAGATGAGTGTCTAAAAGAGGACAGCGGGACCCTTCAGTCTCCTCTTCGAAACTAAATCAGATGTGAGTGCTGCATTGTTCTGAACCAGGACAGAGATGGATGCTGGGGTCTGATTGCAAAGTAGCACATGCTGGCCCTCAAGCAGTCAGTGACCTCTGGCCCTGGTCAGAGAGAGCAGGAGACATCTCTGTGGTAAAAGTCCTTGTCCCTTGATTCACACTGGACATCTTTTAATTGGCTTGTGAGTAGTTCCACCTGCCTCACATTTACAACTGTCTTATAAAAAATTGTCCTGTTTTGGTCAAACGAGACTCAGAGAGGATAAGCGACTTGCCCAAAGCCACACAGCAAAGAAAAAGAACAATAGAAGAGTTTCCTGGTGGAGCCTGGGGCAGATGTAGGTGTGTATGGAAGAAACCCTAGTCTATGTCTCTCCACCCTAGCCTGGGCAATAGCTCACATTAAATGTTGAGCTCCCAGTAACATGGAGTTAGGGCCTGGAGCCAATTGAGTGTGGGTATAAAAGTCTCCCTCCCTGGCCCCAAGAGGTCTCCCTGGACCAACTGGCATCCAGTCTTGGAAGGGGTTGGGCAGAACAGGATGCTGGAGTGTGTGGTTTAGGTGGCCTCTTGGGCCCCAGGAAGGGACAGGAGGGTTCTGGAAGGCTGAAGAAGAGCTGCCCTGGATTGGCCACTGGAGTGACACCTGTGAGGCCATTCTTTCCTGGTCCCAGGAAGTCGATTGACATCTGGCACAGAATAGGGATGGAGTCATGGAGAGGATGTAGAAGCCACATCCTTCCCAGGGGAGGGAAATCTGGGTCTTCCAGGCAGGCTGTGGGCTCCTGGCTCTGGCCTGGAGCAGAAACAGGGAACCTGGACACAGCAAAGCGATGTTGATCCGGGCTGACAGCGACCAGAGTCCCAGTTACATATTCTGGGGAGACCAAGGCAAAGGAGGCAGCTTGAATATGGGGGCGGGATGGTTAGCGATGGTTACCACTTGATTTTGACCTGTTTTGTCATCATTGTTTTGGAGTTTATTCTGAAACAATGTGTCACTCTGTAGCCCAAGCTGGCCTGGAACTCACTAAGTAGCTCGGGCTAACTTCAAAATTCTTCTGCCTCAGTCTCCCAAGTGTTGTTTCATTGTCTTTAAATCAGACACGCCGCCCATACCTCACAGGAAAGGGCTAAACGGGAAGCTTGTCCACACAGCACTCAGCGGAAGGTATCATTAGTGGCTTTCCTGGAGTCAGGGCTTGGATAAGCCAGAAGCTACTGAGAGCCCGCAGCAGGCCTAAGGGCTCAGTAGACGGCTTGTTTTGCGCTTAGCCAGTTCTGTTCAGCCAAGGGAGGCAGACCCTGCTCTGAAAGTCTGCCTCTTTTCCTCTCAAGATGACTGCAAGTGAGTTACTCCAGAATGTATTTTAAGCCATGTTGAGATTGCACAGAAGGCTTGGAGAGGTGACAGTGCATGTTCACGGCAAGCTCCCAGAGGCTGCTGGTCCAGGAACCCCCTGTGACCTGAAATTCTGCCGTGCTCTCTGCCTTAGGTGAGATAAGCAGCAATTCTGGGGCGGCCCCTGCTGGCCAGAGTGAGAACTGCGTGTCCTCTTGGGATTCTGAATCCAGGGGTGGGCAGGATGGGGGCCGCGGTAAACGGACCACAGTTTCCTTGGGCCCATCAATTAGCTTGGGGTCTCTAGTTTTCTTTTCTTAAATCACAAATCCTCCATATAAGGCCTTCTACTCCTGTTAAAGATTGATCGTCCACTGGTGGGATAGGCAGTCTGGAACATCTTGAGTGGTATTAACTCCTTCTTGGGCCCCACCCTCTCGGGAGCTCATGGCTTCTGGTACTTCATTTGTGTATTTCTGTCCTGAGTGGGAGGCACAGTTGTGGCACTGGGGCGAAACCCTGCAATGAATGGATACCAAGCCCCTGGTTCAGTTTTTTGCCTCTTTGAGAAGTGTCCTCCTTGTCAGCTAGGTGGGCATGGCACGGCTCCCAGATCTGATTATGGGCAATCACTCCCCCACCCCCACGCGGAGTCAATTTTCTCATTTGTGCAGGGTGCTGGGGGGGTGGAGTGGTGCGGTATGGGGGTGGAGAGTTGGGGTGGGCTAGGCCAGAGGGGCTGTGGACCTAGATGTTTCTTAGAAGCTTCTAGACAGCTTATTAAATACATCACAGGTCCTACCTCTGTGACTTCTAGTTTTGTGAGTCCCAGAGGAGACCCGGGAATCTGTATTCCCCTTTCCTGGCTAATCTGATTGTGCACGTAAGGCTGGGAAGCATGTTGGGCTGTGTCAAGATTGGGAAATGGCACTTTCTGTTTGACTTCCTCAGCCTGAGGCACACAGCCTTCACTCCTCAGGCTTCATTCCTGAGGTATCATTCCTCAGGCTTTTGCACTTGCCAGCCTTTGAGTGCATAGCAAAGATGGCCACCAGACTTAGCACATTCTGGAAGGTGAGGAGATTGCTTGGTGAGTAAAGTGCTCACAGTGCAAGTCTGAGGACCTGAGATCGAACCACAGCACCCATGTGTTAGCAGCCATGCACAGCACCCATGTGTTAGCAGCCATGCACAGAACCCATGTGTTAGCAGCCATGCACAGTGAGACCCATCTGTACCCCCACCGCCCCGCCCCCAGAGCTGAGCGTGCAGCAATGGACAAATCTTAAGGGTCACTTGGCTGGGCAGCCTACCCAATTGGTGATGATCAGGCTTGGGGAGATATTCTGTCTCAAAAATCAAAGGTAGAGAGTAATAAATTCCCCCATCTGATTTTGATGTCTTCACATCTACACATAAACACCTGCACACTACACAGACTTGTGCGCACCGGAAATAAACAAACAAACAGAAAGGTAACCATATTGATGACCTCTTACTCGTGCTCAGGGGTTAGTGACACCACTTCCTGTCCCCCTTTTACAAACCAGTAGACTCAGGCTTGGAGAGTTCAGGAGCTCTCAGGCCACTCAGTCAATGAGGCAGAGCCTAGGACTGAGACTCTGACCTGGGTCCTTGCTCAAGGTCAGTGCCATGCCGCCTCTCAGGAGCACCGTGGGATAACTCAGGCTGAAGGCCGGTTCTGCCCGACCCGGGGCCAAGCTAAGGATCCCACACTGTCTGGTTTGGCAGAGAAGTGACCAGTTGTGAGAGACTCCATACCTTCCACTATAGTTAAAACCTAGTGAGGTTTCTGTCTCCTCAGGTGTGTGCCCAGCTGTGCCCAACGCCCTGTGCCTGTCCTTGGACACCACCCCAATGCCCACTGGGGGTACCCCTGGTGCTGGATGGCTGTGGCTGCTGTCAAGTGTGTGCACGGAGGCTGGGGGAGTCCTGCGACCACCTGCACGTCTGCGACCCCAGCCAGGGCCTGGTTTGTCAGCCTGGGGCAGGCCCCGGTGGCCATGGGAGCATGTGCCGCTGTAAGCAGGTTTGCCAGAACTGGGGGCGGGGGTAGGGGACAGGGGGTGGGTCAAGGCCATGGGATCCAGACTCAAAGTGGAGCCCGCTCTCGGTATCTCTTTCACTTCACTTTAGGCGCTAGGTTTATTCAACTCAACTGGTGACCCAGGAGCCCAATCCCTGTTTCTTCCCTCGTCCTCTGCTGGGACTGTCTGGTGATTTCCATCCACACACATCCATATCATAGCCAGCTTCCAGAGAAGGGCCAACAGCTCCATGGAGAACAAGGGCAAGGTTGCACGTGGGACATGGTGTGTGCCAAAGCAGTGCTGGGCACTTGTCCTGTTGTACAAGTTCTACAAAAAGGGAAACGGAGGCTCAAGATGTTAGTTAGCTAGCATGTTCTATGTCCTACAGCCTGTTCCATCTCCAAACAGACTTAAGTAAACAGTTCACTTTCTCCATACCTGGGCCAGGAGCCTTAAGCTACTTTGTCATACACACACACACACACACACACACACACACACACACACACACCATGCTGTTTTCTGGTAGCATTGGACATGTGACATTCCTCACCACTCTCTCAGACCTGGATGTCTCACACACACACACACACACACACACACACACACACACATACACACACACACACATACACACACACACCATGCTGTTTTCTGGTAGCATTGGACATGTGACATTCCTCACCACTCTTTTAGGCCTGGGTGTCTCTCTCTCTGTCTCTGTCTCTGTCTCTGTCTCTGTCTCTGTCTCTCTCTCTCTCTCTCTCTCT
>NW_022196897.1:149805586-149828759 GCF_008632895.1 Mastomys coucha
TGGACATGTGACATTCCTCACCACTCTCTCAGACCTGGATGTCTCACACACACACACACACACACACATACACACACACACTATGCTGTTTTCTGGTGGCATTGGACATGTGACATTCCTCACCACTCTTTTAGGCCTGGGTGTCTCTCTCTCTCTCTCTCTCTCTCTCTCTCTCTCTCTCTCTCTCTCACACACACACACACACACACACACACACACACACACACACCATGCTGTTTTCCGGTGGCACTGGACATGTGACATTCCTCAGCACTCTAGACACACACATAGGAAGTTCTTTCACTTTCTTCACATTCTGACTCATGCGTCACTTCATCTGTGAGGCCCTGTCACTGCATTTAAGAAATTGCAAATCCCCTCTAGTGCCTTAGCCTGATATTTCACTAGGCCGGATGGATCACCAGACGATGTTGCCTCGGTTCGTTGGCTGTGTTTATTTCCACTGGAGTGCTCCAGTGGGGAAGATGTCTGCTCATGCGCCCACATATCCTGAATTACAACTGCCTGGCACATAGCCTAGGCCACAGTAGGTGCTCAGTAAATATTTGTGCTGTATGTGGATGCCAGCGGAGGTTCTGATGGGGCTGGCAGTCACTGCAGCCCTTTCCTAAGTCCTGTGAGAGAACACCGTAGGAGTCCATTTCACTTTATCCTTAACACGGAGGGAGTTCCCAATGGAGCCCCTATCCTGCAGGTGAGGGAGCTCAGCTCAGAGAGGGTTAAATCATTTAAGTGGGTCACAGAGCTTACAAGTGATGGAAGAAAAAAAAAACTGTAGCTCTGTGTTTCCTGCCTTGCAACTGACTTCCGGAGGGAAGAAAGGACCTAGAGATCCCCAGATAGCAAGCCCATGGCTTGTGCCCAGGGGAGGCTGAGGACCTCAGAGGAAGGCTGGTATCAGGGGTGGTAGGGGATGTTGCCAGCAGAGGGGATTTGAAGCAGGCTTGAGGGAAAAAGAGTTTGGCTGCTGGATATGGTCACAGCCGGGTAGGATTCTGAGACACTTCAAGGGGTTTGCAATGCCAAGGAACCTCATAGCCAAGCTACCCTGCTAAAGGACTGGCTGCCCACCCCGCATACCCCACGCCCAGCCGCCAGCTCCCAGCTGATGGTCTATGAGGTGCCAGGAACTCTTGCTGAGATTATTGTCCTTCTGTTGACTTCCCTAAACATGCCTCTGTGTGTCAGGTCACCCTGGTAACTGGGAGCCAAAGCTGACGCAGAAGTCAGGGTGTGTGTGTGTGTGTAATGGGTATGTGCGATATGTGTGTGTGTGTGATAGGTGTCTATGTGAGTGTGTGTGATGGGTGTATGTATGAGTGGGCATGGTATGTGATGACTGTATGTGTGTGTAATGAGTGTGTATGATGAGCGTGTGTGTGACAGGTGTGCATGTGTGATCGGTGTGTATGTATGTGTGATGTGTGTATGATAGGTGTTTGTGTATGATGAATGTGTATGAGTGTGTGTGTATGTGAGTGGGCATGATGGGTATGTGTGTATGTGTGTGTGTGTGATGGAGTGTATATGTGTGTGTGCATGTATGTGTGTGTGTGCGTATGCGCATGCCTGTGTGATGGATGTGGTGGGGTGAACCCAGAAGTGGCAAGGCCAGGTAGGGATCAAGGCACAGCTGCCTGTGTGGTTTCTAGGGAACCACAAGGTCCAGGTCAGAAGGTCTTTGTGTCCAAGGAGTTGTGATGTGGACACAGTGGGGACAGGGAACAGTCCTTTCTGGAGAATAAGGGGCTGTCGGGGGAAGTACTGAGGGATCCAGCCCTCTGCACAGGTAGTGGCACGAAGGCCCACGTCTTGAAGGTGTCACTGTGTTTCTTGGGTATCTCTCTGTGCCTGGCCCTGTGCTAGATGCTCCGTAATCTGAGGGCACACGCCACTGTTGTCATTGATGGTGATGGGGCCACTCAGAGAATTTAAGCAGCTAATATAGAGCCCTAATGCCAGAAAATTAAACCTGACCAGACAGGGATGATATCACATAGGAAGAGGACAAAGAGGCTGCCACATGAACCCCCACCCCACCCCCACCCCCCAGTCCCAGCATGCGCTTCACAGCTAAATACTAAACACTACTAACTTCGAAGGGTGTCTAGCCCAGGCTGGCCTTGAACTTCTGAATCTCTTGCCGCCACTTCCCAAATGCTGGGCTTACAGGAGTGCCACCAAGCTTGCTACCGCGGAGTTTACACAATGCTGGAGAATGCCCTTGGGGGCCTGAGCATGTGCCAATCAAGCAATCTACCCACTGAGCTACAACCCTTAGCCCAAGGCTTCACTTTGTCAGATTCGCCACACACATAATTTCATCTTGCCTATAACACACTGTGAAATAAGTACCAGCATATCCTATTTTTCACATGGAGAAATGGAGGCAAGAAGTGAAATTACTTGGCCCATAGCTAAGAAAATACAGAGCTGGAGCCCAAGCCAGGCTCCCTGATGCTTCTCTCTGTCTTGCTGAAAATGGAGGCGGCCAGTGGGGCAGGGGTGTGTTGAGGAGAGGGGATGGCACAGGGTTCGGGTCTGGTGCTCTGACCTCGGGACCCTGTGCTGGTCCTCTTTCTCCTCCCTGTGCAGTGGAAGAGGATGATGGCAGCTGTGAGGTGAACGGCCGCAGGTACCTGGATGGGGAGACCTTTAAACCCAACTGCAGGATCTTGTGCCGCTGTGATGATGGTGGCTTCACCTGCCTGCCGCTGTGCAGGGAGGATGTACGGCTGCCCAGCTGGGACTGCCCACGCCCCAGGAGAATACAGGTGCCAGGAAGGTGCTGCCCCGAGTGGGTGTGTGGCCAGGGAGTGACACGGGCGATCCAGCCTTCCACAGCCCAAGGTGAGTGAGTGCGGTGGGGTAGGCCCAGGCCACCAGGGCCTCAGCAGCAGCAGCTCCTACAAACAAAGCTGTCAAACTGGCTAACCAAAACGCAAACTTTAGGGATATAATTTCAACTAAGAAATCATTTCATTAAAAATAAAGTTCAAGGGTTTTGAGATATGGCTAGGTAGTTAAGAGCACTTGCTGCCCTTGCAGAGGATCCGGGCTCAGTCCCTAGCACCAACATGGTGTCTCATAACCATCCTTAACTTTAGCTCCAGGGGAATCTGATGCCCTCTTCTGACCACTGTGAGTGACAGGCATGCACATGGTGTACATACATGCATACATACATACATACACACATACATACATACATACATATGTGGGGCAAAACACACACATAAAATAAAAATAAATCTTAAACTGTAAGAGTTCAAGTTCGGGTGGCTGAGTCAGGATGGGGGTGGGGCAGGAAGGAGTATAAACATTCTTGAGTAAAATCTTTGCATCTCACAGCAGTGGGTATCAATATAGCACAAGTGGTATAAGAGAGTATAGATAATAAATAGAGAATAACATGATATGATACAAAATATATGTATGGAATATATATTTATGATGTTTAAATAAATATGGATAATTATAATATTATGAACACATGATTGTTTAGATTTAGGTACAATCCATAGGTAAAAGATTATGTAAAATCTGGACCAGGCAAGACTGGAGTTTGGGCCACAGCCCAGGGTGGGCAGAGTTACATGCAAGACAGCTACATCCTTCTATAAGCTTCTCAATCCCAGGATTTTGTTGTCCTATTTCTTTAAAGACATTATTCTTACCACATGAATTTGACTGAGGAGCATGACCAGGAAGTGAGGGCTGGTTCTCCCTCATGGGAAGGTAGGAAATGGGTGGCTTAGATAATGGACATGGTGTTTCTAAACTCAGCTCTGGCTCTGTTTGCTGGGTGACTCTGAGACAGTTGTGGAAAGTTCCTGGCCTAAGTTTCTCCAACTGTAAGGTGGAACTAATAAGAATATCTACCCTTTAGAACCATGGAGAGAGCAAAATGATTTCGTCCAAGTAAATGAGTTGTAAGAATGCCCAATGCTAGCACTGTTTAAGTGCTAAGGCCAGCCTTATACCTACCAGGGAACATGGTGCATCAAGTCAGGCACATAGGAGAGAGTCATTCAGATCACCTTCTACATCCCCCCCATCCCCAGTAGCACCTAGACCCTTGTACGTGCTAGGCAGTCACTCTACCATTGAGCCACACTGCCAGCCCTCAGCTTGCCTATCAAAAAGCAATATAAAAACCCTGCCTCCTATGTGACCTCCCCTATGTGAACATGGACAGGGCCGTGAACAAACACACTTGCAGTTATTCCTCTGTAGCCACAGGCTCAACCAGCTGTGCATCAAAAATAACGTAGTGCAAACAATCCAAGCTTATTCTGGACAAGCTTACAAATAAATGAGACTCAGACGGACTATAGTTATTTTATTTGGCTTTGACAATTACTGGGGGGGGGGTCACCCCTAATCTACTCTTTTAACTGCAGGCCTGGCTACCTCTCCAGCAGTGTACCCCAGATACTTGCTGTTTCTCCTGGCCATGTGCCTAGGGTTCCTCTCCCCTCAGGGTGGCTTCCTCATCTGTCTCATCCACCCACCCCTCTCCAACCAGGTCACTCCAAACCCATCTCCCTCTAAGCCCTCCAGTAATTGGCTGTAGCCAATTTTATTTAACAGATAGGTTTAAATGAAGGAGCAGGGTTTGCACAACTAAAGCTTGTCAACAGGGGAAGTCATTGGTAGGCCTAGACCTTCCTATAGAATTTAGCATGGCAATACATAGCAACAGGCCAAACTTCAACAAAGCAGTGTGGTCATCGGGCCTGCCCTGAGCATGTGTAGGTTGTTCCTTAGCAAAGAGTGTTTCAGAACTATCCAGTAACATTTCCATTTTAGCTTGTGTCGGTGATTGGGAGGTAACCTGTGTTCCTCGGAGGGCGTGTGTGGTATCTGTGCAAACATGGCACCATTTATACAGGGATCCAAGTGCCCTCATGCCTCCTGCCCTAACATACATAAACACACATGACACCTGTGTGTGCCAAGCAGAGTTTCTCAGCGTGCATCAGCATCAGTGATGTTTGGGATGGGCTAAGTCATTCTTTGTGGGATGAGGGTGGGAGGTGGGGGGCTGTTGAGTATGATGTGGGATGTTCAAAGACCGCCTTGCCTCTACCCTCTAGATGTCAGTAGCAGCACCCCTCCCCTGCCAAAGCCCCTTGTATACATTCATTGACTGCGACAATAGAAAATGTTTCTAGATGTTGCCAAATGCTCTCAGGGCTAGGAGGAAGGACTTCAGTCATAAAGGAAAAGGAGAATGAGGAGGAAGATATAGGCCATGGTGAGCCTGCCATCTTGGGCCCTTCCGGTTACAGTACCACACCACACAAGTGGTAAGACACCATGTATCAATGAGTAGGAAGGTAGAGAAAAAAGAAAGATGGCATGTAGAGGAATTTCCCTTAATTATCTGATTGGCTAGGAAAGATGACAAATAGCCAATCACTGGGCTAAAATGAGGAGGCGGGTTTTCCAGGCAAGACAGGAAGAGGAGGGGAGAAGGGGGAGTTGGAGGAGACTGGAAGGGGGGTGGGCAGAGGGAGGGTTGTTGGAAGGAAGATGGAGTAGAAGCCCATGGCCTGGAGAAACTGCAAGTAGCAGGGATTTCACAGCTGGGGAAGAACGTGGTATAGAGGCATATCTGCCCAATATAGGCGTGCAGTTTCTAAACATACAACCGAGTTACATTTTCCTTGTATGGGCTTATTGGGGTTGGAGATTTACCACAACAATGGCCTTTGTTAGTTGTTTCAGGGCCAATGTCAGCAGGATGCACTATGCTCAGATATCCTCAACTATTGCTTTCTCCAGTCCCAAATGTTAGAAAGCTCAGGAAGAAACTAAGGCCAAACAGCCTTGCCAGGTTTCCTGTGAAGGCCAGCGGGTGAGCTGACTTAGCTGCTGAGCCCCAACTTCTCTTCTTTCTAACCCCCAGGATACCCACTTTCTGCCCTTGTCACTCCTGCATCTGCTGATGTCCCCTGTCCAAACTGGAGCACAGCCTGGGGCCCCTGCTCAACCACCTGTGGGCTGGGCATAGCCACTCGAGTGTCCAATCAGAACCGATTCTGCCAACTGGAGATCCAGCGCCGCCTGTGTCTGCCCAGACCCTGCCTGGGAGCCAGGAGCCACAGCTCATGGAACAGTGCCTTCTAGAGCCAAGTGGGGATGCGGATACAGGGCCTGTCATTCTCAGCCAATGTCCATAGGATCAGGCCCTGGACTGATGGTACACGCCCCTCTCTTGACTGCAGTTAACTGTCCTGGTTGGGTTCAGTGTCCAGAGCCACTGTGCGATCCCTGCTCTGTCTGAGGTAGGTGGAGCAGGTGACCAGCGCCATTTCTCTGATTAGCCTGGGATTCTGACTCAGGCTTCTGGGTTCTTCTGGCTAGTTCCTTATCAAACATGCACATGGGACAGCTTTCTCTCAAAACTTCCCTGTATGAAAAGGACAATCAAAGGATCTTTGAAGCTAGGCTGTGCAGGGCAAGCCTGGCCACCATGCTGGAGATGATGGCAATGAAAGGAACCAGGCAGCAGACTGCCTGAAACTTCCAATTCCCTTCTTGGACTTCTGTGTGCTTGTCCCCAAAGATTATGGTTGAACTCTGGGTGTGCCTTCCCTGATCTGAGAACACCCTGCCTGGCCGGGAAGAATTCAGGGGCAGAATTCTCTGTGAACATACAGAGATGAAATCACACAGTCCTTGAAAGCATCTGCAAAGTCCAGGAATTTGACCTTTGTATTTGTAAGAATGCACATCTCTTAAGCGCTCACTAAGCAGGAGGCTCCACACTTCTGGCAGGCCCGGGCCTTTCTCCTCAGCATGAGAAAGACGAGGGACAAGAGTACCCTCCTCTGGAGGACTGGCCCGGCCTGGAATAAACACTCAAATCAAGTGTGGAGTTTTGTTTGGTGTCTTGTGTTCTCGTGCAGAAATAAAACAAAGTAAAACCCACCTAAATATAAATGTTACATCCCCTCCATTGTGAGGCTTGGACGATGCTCCGCTCGGTTGGTAAAGTGTTTGGCAGGAAAGCCCGAGAAGCTGGGACCAATCCCTGGAACCTACATTCAAAGGCCAGGGGTGGTGACGCTCCCTCAAGATACCTGTACAGGGGATTGGAGGCAAGAGAGTGCCCAAGCCTCCATAGCCAGACAGCCTCGTCTATTTGGTAAGTTCCAGGCCAGGGAGACACGCTGTCTCAAAAACCACAGTGGGCAGCTTCTAAGGAACACGCTCATGGAAGCATGGGCACATTCTCACATGTGTCCAAGAATGCACACATGCACACACACACACATGTACACACACACGAGCAACAAATATTTTTAAACTAGAGTTATCATCAAGGTCTAACCAAGCTATCAGAGATGTCTCTGTGTGGTGTGGTGACACGTGCTTTTAATGCCAGAACTCCAAGGCAGAGGCAGGTGGATGGATCTCTGTGAGTTTGAGGACAGCCTGGTCTATATATTGAGTTCAAGGCCAGTGAGATCCTGTCTCAAAAATCAAAATCTAAACAGACAACAGTAGTCTCTATGTTTAGACAGTGATTTTCCCCTATGAAACATTAAGAAGTATATAATTCACACAGATGCACAAGGCACAAGCTCTGACTTGAGTCTTTACAACCGTGCACCCATGTGACCAACACCTCCATCCAAGTATAAATGTCCCCATCACCTCAGAACAGTCCTGTGCTTCCTGCAGCCGCATTCTCTTGATCAAGTGACCCCCGTCCTACCTGATTTTCATCTCCACAGGTGCGAGTTTTGCCTGTTCCTGAGCTTTGCACTCTTAAAGCCTTACACTCTTTAATGACCAACCTGTCCCACTCAACAGGAAGAAAAGAAATGAACCATTTAGTACTGAGTCCATCTAAGAGACCAGCTAGAGAACCAAGATCAGCACCACACCTGGAAGTGAGAGCCGCCTCCTGGTGGTGGGCACGAGGTTGACAGACCCAAAGCTGTCCCTGAAGGCAGAAGGAACCTTAGGCTGCAAGGCTGCCACTCTTTCAGTGTCACCAATCAGGGAGGAAGAGCAGTCTCCATGACTCTGTAGTCAGAATGCTGGAGACAGGAGCCCTCCCTGTGTGAAGAGATGGTGTTGGACTCATAGGCAACGACTTTCTGACCTTCTGACCTTCCTCCCTCAAGCTTTCAGAGCTGAGCTAACTGGGTCTGTCTGGCTGAAAGTGTCTGCACTCACTTCCTTAGTGCTGGGTTGGAGGAGCAGGGGAACTTTGTGTCATAGACCCAGTGGTCTCTGGAGACTCCTCTGCCAGCTATGGCTAAAGCTCCTGGCACAGTCTGTCTCTGTGGACAGGGGGCACCCCATCTTCATGCATGTTGAGCGGCTAATGAAGACGGGGCTCTTTAGGTGAATGGCATAGAGGTGGGGAGGGAGGGAGGGAGGGAAGGAGGAAGGAGAGAGAGAGAGAGAGAGAGAGAGAGAGAGAGAGAGAGAGAGAGAGAGAGAGAGAGAGAGAGAGGAGAGAGGGGGGGGAGAGAGAGATCCCCGACCTGCCTAGATGCTCAGCACGGTCCATGTTCTAACTGGCAACAACTTTAGAGAATCTGGCCCTCTAGACCTTCCCCGGGAGTCAGCACCAGGATGGTACCAAGCAGCTGACAGCACCACCGTCTAGTGAGCATTTACTGCGTCCTGGTGCATCTGTCCATGACCTTACGGAATGTGAGGTGCTTGAAGGAATTCCTGCTCTACAGGCGAAACTGAGACCAGCGAGGTAAAATTACAGACACTATCAAAGCTCGGACACGAACCAGCGGAACCCACGGGCTATGCGCTCCTCCACCCCCATCCCGTCTCTCTCATCTCCCTCTTATCCTTTCTGGTGTCTCCTCTCCTCCTTTGTTTTATCTGCCCCTCCTTTCAATCTTATTTTTTTTTTCCTTCCTTTCATTTGTCTACCGTTCAAGAACAGCCGGCCCCTCCACCAGTATCTGGTCAAAGCAGGAGCTTGCATTTCCTGAGTCCGCGGCCCCCAGCCCACCCTGAGTCTCTACTTTACTAAAAGCTAAAAGCTATGGTTTCACATGGGCTTTGGTTGAGGAACCTGTAACATGGTGCTGCCCCCTAGTGACATTTGTAAGCATGAACAGTGCAGAGCCTGCCAGCCGATTGAAATCCTGAGACTAGAGATCACTGCTGCCCCCTGTTGCCCAGATTTAAAAGTGCATCCTGTTTGGAGACCAGCGGGAGCAACTGCTTCATTAAGCCTGCAGTGGTGATAGAGTAAGCTAGGTTTTGTTTGTTTGTTTGTTTGTTGTTGTTTTCTATCTGTGCTAATTTAATCATTAGTCCCTGAGTCATGTTACCTTGTCTGTCCCCTGGATGATTCCATCGTGAGAGCCTTCTCCTATTGGCTACACTGCATAGCCAAGATCTTTGTCAAGCACAACCATGACTAAGTTACTCTGGAACCCCGAGATAACCCTCCACCCCACTGGACCAGATCCTCATGACCCCCGGGCCTGCTGTGTCTTCCAGGTCATCTGTGGGGAGATACCACAGATGTCTGTGGAGTCTCCTCTTGCCCAGATTCTCCACCGAGGCCATTCTCCAGGCTGCCTGCTCTGACCTGGATGGCTCTTGCTATTCCTTATGACTCTCAGTCTCATTTTTCTGTGAGGCTAAACTCCTCTGGTTTCCAACTAGAAAAAGAACTAACGTATGTGGATAGTGTTTGACAGGATTCAGAAGTCAGGGAGAAAATGGCGCAGGGATGAGGGGGTGTGGAATAGAACATGCAGCCATGACTCAGGCTAGCCTCACAGTCTCTGGGGGATGAGGTGACAGATAGTATTATATGATGCCACCCAGGGAGCTGACCCAACTTTACCAGGGTTAGTGTGTTGTAGGCCCGGAATCTAAATCTGTTCTCTGGCTCTAGAAACTTGCCCTTGACCTCACTATGCAGGCTGGGGGTGGGGGTGGGGGTGGGCTGGAATAGGAGGAGGAAGCCAGTAGAATGTTTCTAAGAAGGGCCTGCGGGTGAGTCTTGGAGCTTTCTGGAATCTTGGGGTTCTTGGTATCTGCCGTTTGACCTTAGCTATGAGTTGACTTTATCCAAAACTCTGAAACAGTAGAAAGTCCCACTGGGGGGGGAGGGGTCTGTTGCCTATGTGTTGTCTGATTTGATTGTCATGAGAACTTCTGTGATAACTGTGTCAGGGTAATGCTAGCTGCCTTACTAAGCCAGGCAAGCATTCTGACAGGACAGTGGCTTCCCTCCGTGTGATTCTCCTGCCTGCTGACACAGTGACCCACCATTCCCCAGGGCACAGAGTCCTCTGCGTGTACATTGCAGACAGAGATGGAGAAGTTCCCCTACTCCCTAAATTCAGGATTTAGAACAGAATTTCTAAGCCTGGAGCCCACACTCTAACTTGTACCCCTTTGGCAACACTCATCACATCAACACTTGTGGCTGTAAGAGAGGCTGGCAAACGTAGTGCCTTGCTGGGCAGGCGCTTTGAGTCAACACAACGCGGAGTCCTTGCTAGAGTTAGGGTGACGACAAGACTCTTGTAAGCAATCTGTTTCACCAGCTTACTCGGCTCATCAGGACTCTGCAGGCTGCTTGAATGGGATACTCCCGCCATAGGCCTGCTGAGTGGCCAGCAGGCCACTCTCTGGCACCCTTGTCCCCTCTGGCTTTCTGCCATCAGATTGCATGCTTGCCAAGAGTCTATTGGGTTTGTTTCCAAACTGGCCTGCACCAGCCACACTGGCCTTTGTGAAGAGGCAATTGTATTAGCGATCCCACAAGCGAGTGAAACATGAGCACAAAAGGAACACATTTGTTTTCTAATGAAAACTCCACGAAGACTTGTGGTTTAAAAGCTACTTTAAATTGGGCATAGAGGGCACAACTCAGAAAGAAATATCCAGGAGGCAGCTGGAGTGACAGCTCAGTGGTCAAGAGCATGTGCCGCTCTTACGGAAGTCCTAGGTTTGATTCTCAGCATCACATCAAGTGGCTTATAACTGCCTGTAACTCCAGCTCCAGAGGTCCAATGTCTCTGCAGGTGCCTGATCTCATGTGCACACATGTGTGATGTACACACACACATACACACATGCACACACATGCATGAACACACAAGCACACATACACACCTGTACACATGCACACACCTGTACACATACACACCTACATGCACATGACACACATGTATACATGCACACACATGCACACAAACATGCACATACACATGTACACATACACACATGCATGCACATGCACACACATGCATGAACACACAAGCACACATACACACCTGTACACATGCACACACCCATACACATACACACATACATGCACATGACACACATGTACACATGCACACACATGCACACAAACATGCACATACACATGTACACATACACACATGCATGCACATGCACACACATGTATACATGAACACACATGCACACAAATATGCACATACATACACATACACACAGGTACACATGCACACATGTACACACATGCACACAATTAAAATGATAAAAATAATGTTAAAAAGCCACAAGAACAGAGAGTCTGCACGCCTGCCCTTCCATCAGGTGCCTGCCAGTCCCTGGGTGTCCTTCATGTATCAGCTGGGAACAATGTTCAAAGCTCATGAATGGGACTAAACTCAAGGAGTAGCTTGGAAAACAAGGGTTTGTTTTTAACTGAATAAAGCCTTCCAGGTTTATTCCATCTTAAAGAACTCCCTGGAGACGGGGTGTCCACCTCTCTCCACTTTAGCTCACGCTTCTCTGATGTGGTCTGGGTCCAGGGTTCTGTTCTTAGCATGTCATTTTTAGAAATCTCATGAGCCAGGTGTGGTGCTGCATACCTGTTGTCCTGGCTACTTAGGAAGGCATCTTGTGTTGCACAATGAATTCGAAGGCCAGCCTCAGCAACTTAGCAGGATCCTGACTCAAAACAAGATAGAGAGCTGGGAATAAGATTCATTTGTAGAGGGCTTGTGTAGTGTGAGAGTGAGACTTAGGATTCAGTCTCCAGCACATAAGAAAACAAAACAAAACAAACAAAAACAGTCCCATTGCTTGAGTAACTGATTTACTCCTACTCCCAGCTCCGGTGGATATGTGGGCTTTTACAGGAGCATTATCCTCATTTCACAGGTGAGTAAACTGAGGCCCAGTATGACTGAAGATTAAAACCAGCATTCAATCCAATTTGTAAATACCTTATGAAGCAATAGATTTCCATATTGGTTTTTCATAAGTCTTTAGTTTGGTTAACCTAGTCTCTACTCTCTCCTTTCCCATTACAAACTAAGTTATTGCTACTTTTTATTTTGATACAGGGTCTTACTGTATAAATCTACCTAGTCTGGAGCTCTCTTTATAGACCAGATACCCCTGCCTCTGCCTCCCAAGGGCTGGAATTAAAGTTATGTACCACCAAGCTTGACCTGAATTTTTTAAAAATAAATTTTTAAACAAAGTTTTTAAGATTTCTTTTTATTCAGTGTATGAGTATTTTCCCTACATACATGCATGTGAATAGCTAGTGCCCAAGGAAGATGTCAGAAGAGGATCAGTGAACATCAAACACTTGTAATTGAGGGGCCATCTCTCTAGCCCCAGAATTTAGAACCAAATTTCTAAGTATAGCTTAATTATAACACATTTAAATGTAAGTGGCCACATATGACCAGTGGATAAAGCATGGAGGTACTGCTCTCCATGAGTGTACATGTATGTGCATGCACATATGCATGTATGCACTCATACAGTCCAGAGGATAACTTTGGGTGTTGTTCACTGAGCACCATTCACCTTTCTTTGAGATGGAGTCTCCCACTGGCTTGGAACTCATCTGGCTGACTGTGTTCCAGGAATTCCCCCTGTCTCTGCTCCCTGCCCCCAGCCCCCGAGCAATTACAGGCACACATCACCACACCTGGCTTTTAACATGGGTGCTGGGGCTTGACCTCAGAGCCTTCCATTTGTAGGATAAGCAAACTCCTGACTGAGCCATCTTCCCAGCCCTCAGCACATGACATTCCTGTCCAGCTTTTCCATAACTTCTTGCCATCTCTAGGCTATGATGTCTTCCGCATCAGCCCTGTGACTTAGGCAGCTCTTGATTTCAGCAGGGCAGATTCACAGCAGAAGAGAGGATAGGGCTTCTCGGCAGCTGAACTCTGACTGTCCTATGGCACAGCCAGGGTCACACCTGTACCATTGCCAGGCAAACTCCTTCCTGCAGGGAAGTATGGCTGCCAAGAGCAGAGAGAACTCAACAGACAACCTTCCAATGCATGCCTCTTGACTTGGTGACTTCAACGAGTCCTGTGTCCTTCTAGACCCGACTTTCCTCTTGTCTAGAGTGGGATCAAAGTGCCTACCCCACAGCCCCACTATGAGGATTAACTGAAGGTATGCCTACTTCATGCTTCATGTGTAATCGCACATGCCTGTATTCTCGGCACTCAGGAGGCTGAGGTGAGAGGAATGTGAGTTCAAGACCAGCCTGTACCACATAGAAAACTCTTCTTTTTTAAAAGAGAGAGAGAAAGAAATGAAAAGAAAAAGAAACACCAAAGAGGTTTTCATTACTTAGAATGATCCTCTAACTCACAACAAAGATACAACAAGAAAAAAGCAGGGTGGGGGTAGGGGTGGGGGTGGGGAGTGGGGGCTGAGGATGTACTTGGCTGCTGCTGTGATAAACCCACAGCCAAGGCATTGCATAGAAGGTTTATTTGAGCTTCTGGCTCTAGAGAGAGCTCACATCTTGAACCACAAACAGAAAATGGAGTGAACCTGAAGTAGCCCTCTGTCTTCAAATCCTCAAAGTCCTTCCTCCCTGGTGACATACCCCATCTAACACGGCCACACCTTCTGAGCCTCCCCCAAACAGCACCACCAACTGGGGACCACGTGCTCAAATGTCTGAGGCTATGACGTTATCCTCATTCAAACCACTCCAGAAAGAAGCAAGTTTTTAAAACTGCTTTACTGTGTAGATTCTAAAATGCACTCAGAGGTAGAAAGAATTATCTGATAAATCTCAATGTTCCTTTGACATTGTTCTTTGTTCATTGGTCAGTTTGTTTGTTTTGAGACATGGTCTACTGTGTAGCTCTGCTGAATTTGCTCTGTAGACCAGGCTGGCTCCAACTTCCAGAAATCTGCTTGCCTCTGATGGAATCGAAGGCGTGTGCCTTGACCTACAGCAGGTTTTTATTATCAACTGTTAGCAAAGTAGGAATTTGTTAGTTAGCAGTTGAGGATTCAATATCTCCATTAACCTAACAGCATCAATCCTGGTCCAGTGAAGACCAAGTCTTGGTGGCTTAAGTAAACGGCCACAGACAAGTGTTGGGACTCCAGGTTGGCTGAGAACAAAAGCTGGAGATGGGGGGGCATGCTCACATGGCTGCCATTTGTCCCCCAAATAACTTCCTTGTCCTCCTGGGACAGAGGTACCTGCTAGTGTGGACATGACGACGGCTCTGTCTCTCTGGTTCTCCAGAAATCAATGCTTCCTGGCCAGAACATTTGGGACAGCCCCTGCCCAATCGTGTCATCAGCATTCTTTGGTGACCGATCATGTCCTGCAGCTCAGATCCCTGAGTGACAGCCAGGCTGCAGATGAGCCACAGCTGCTCTCTAGGGAGCTTCTGATGATGTCCCCTAGGGTGAAAACAGTCAATTCTGTTAAGAGGAACACCACAGAGGGATCGTATCAAGGCAAACGCCTGAGCCTGCTGGCCTTCTGGAAAGTCACTGGAGTGTATCCTAACTGTAAAAATCAATTGCTCATGATCTCCAGAGCCTTGCGGAATGAGCGATACAGAAGACACGGGGGAGACACCGGCTGGGGGAGGGGTGTTGACATTTACTAGTGAGGCTCTGGGCACATTTGCTTGATTCTTATAGGAATCCTGTCAGGCAGATATTCCTACCCACCCACTGGGACAGAGATGGGCAACCTGAGGCTCAGAGAGGTGTAGACACTCGTCTAAGATGGGACCTAGCCCCAGCTCACTCAGATAACTAACTACTCCATCCCGGGCCCTTGCTCACCACCTGTTCTTGGGTGGCCTTAGATGACTCTCCTCTTATTCTGCGCCCCAGCTTCCTCTCCCCAACGTGGGAGTGGCCAAGGCTTCGAGCACCCAGGTCTCACTGCAGGGCCATGGGTACCTTGCTAGCATCAGGGGACAGAGGAAAATCACAAGGTCTCCTCAGGTCCCCAAGGTGGGGGGAGTGAGGGTAGACAGTACGGGGGGGAGGGGGGGGAGGGGCCCGGAGCTGAAGGGAGTGCCTTAGGGAGTTCTGTTTTTGGTGTCTGCTCAGCAGATGACTTTCCAAGCTGAGAAACACACGTATACAAACTCTAACCGTCTCTTGCTTAAAATAGAACTGCTGAACCAAAAATGCCAAGCACAGGGAAGCGTCACCTGCCTGGCAGGGCCAGACAAGCGCCTCCATGGCCCCATTTCTACCCACCCCAGTGGATGGCACATCTCAGTTCTGTCTCAGGACCCTCACAGTGGTGGGGCAGCTCCATCTACCCAAAGCTCTTGCAGCCATCCTGCAGATAAAGCAAGCAAGGACGCCAGGGCCTGTGGAAAGGGGATATGGCCAATGGTGACTTACCTAACAAACATGGTGCCCTTGGGGACTCAGAAAACCCCACATTCAAGTCCTCTCTCAGCCATGACCACAGGAACTTGGCAGGTCAACACCTTCTCTTTCTCAACCTGTAGAGGTGACAATATTGAAATGCCCAGCACACACAGGGCCTCCATAGCTTCTCGCCTCTCCTCTGTTACTGAAAACAGAATTCCTGGCATCTGTAGACAATTTTGAAAAGGGAGGAAACAAGACTAGCCGCTCAGGGGCACGGGGGAAGTGCCATGCCACAGCTTCTGTAAGCATCCTCTGTGTGGAGCATGGGTGTCTTGGTTCTCACATGGGGAAACTGAAGCACAGAGAAATGGAAATGTTCTATCTGTGGACACCCACATAGAATGTGAGGGAGTAAGAATTCAAACTCAGGTCTTTGTGGACCTCAGCTGTGATCAGGATCATCCATGTGAACTCCCCCACTCCCCACACCCCACCACGGCCAAACCATTTTCCAAACCTGCTTGTCTCCACAGGCTCTTCTCCAGCCCTTGATTAGTGGAAGGGCCTGGTGTCCTGCTCCCACCCTCAGATTCCTGCCCAGGTTTCTGCAGAGAAGAATCAGAAAAAACAAACTTGCTGATGCCCTTACTAAAAATAAAGCCGTGGCAACTGTGTTAACTCTCCCGCGTCAGCACCCCGCTTCTGGGCCACTTGGCTGCTATCCTGACTCTTGGGGGGTGAAGGCGTGCAAATCTTTCTCTATAGGCACTAAGCCCCAATTCTGCCCTGGAATTGAGGTCTCACAGGTCACAGGCCACATTCCCTGTGACCCCAACAGCGGCTAAATGCTCCTAGGCAAATCCTCATGCAGCCTTCTCCATTCACCCATGGCAGCTGTCAATCATCAAAAACTTGGAGATTTACCCCTATCTCCTATTCCTCTCCAAATTACCTTTTGGGGCTCAGTCAGTAAAGTGCTTGCTGCACAAGCAGGAGAATATATTAGTCGCCGGTACCCAGTTTTTAGTCAGGTGTGGTGCCACAGGTTTGTAATGCCAGCTGAGGAGGTCAAGAGGAGCTCTGGGGCTGGCTGGCCAGCCATTTGTCTGAATTGGAGAGCCCTGAATCCTAACAAGAGCTCTTGTTCTAAGAAAATAATAAGGTGGGTGACTCTTGAGAAATAACATTCAAAACTGACATGTGGTCTGTGCACGCATGCACATACATGTGCATGCATATCCCCCACATGAACACTTGCATATCCACATCAACTCCATCCCCCTGAAAAAGAACTTTTTGGTTCTCTGGACCTTGAGCTAGAAGGAAGGTGCCTGTGTGTCCCCATTCCTTCTTGGAGACTACAAAAGAGGCCTGTCTTCCTTCCACTTCCAGTTTCTGGATGTCACCTGCTTTGCCTCATCTTGGGGTCCTTCCACCAGTGATCAGGATGACTTGCTCACGCTGCCAAATCTGTGGGTATCTCTCTCCAGCCTTCACCTTCCATGCATAGGAACCCTCATAGTGATGCAGGACCCACTGGTGACTTGAGATCATCCCCATGCTTTATTTAGCAAGCTCAGCATCCACAGCTTCCCTTTGTCAAGCAGCCAAATGTATCCACAGATCCCAGGGATGAGGCATGGGCATCCCTAGGGACCATTCCTATGCTCCTGCAGTTCCTTATGAGACAGAAAGAAAAAAACACACACACAAACAAACAAAAACAACATTCCAGTGATTGTGAAATTGAACCAACCCACGCTCAGGAAGCAATGGAAGTGACTGCTCCTAACTTGCATGATCGAGTCCTCATTTGACCTTAAACTGCCACTAGGTGTGTGCTGCGTGCACACAGGTCTGAGTGCTGGACACCAAAAGATGATCCTTAGGAGTGGGGCATATATGGAACTCGAGGGTTATACTGTAGTGGGAGGAACGGAAGATGGCCGCATTCTGTGGGAGGAGCTCAGAGGAGAGCACCTGGGGTGGTGTCAGGAAACTAGTCCAACTGTGCTGAGAGTGGCAAAGTGGCCAGGGTGCGGGCCAGCTGAGTTGGGAGGATTAGCACATCAATGCCTGTATGGCACTTCTGCTGGCACTTGGCCCCTGGCAGAGAAGCAACAGATGTTGGCAGAATGGAAGGGGGAGAAGGCTGTAATGAGTCCCCGAGAGTTTACAGCTGGCACTGAAAGTTGAGGGTGGGCAGAGCAAGCAAGGGTGAGAGGCTATCGGGATTGGCCTGAGTAGTCATGACGATAGTAATGCGTCATGACTTCCCAGGCTGCAGCAGACACCTGGGAAGGCCAGCTGTCGCCCTCAGCTTCAGGCAAGGGTAACTGGCACTGCACCAGACGTCTTTATACAGGACCATATGTAAAACTCTGAAAAAAATCCTACGTTTGCAGCACGGAGACAGCTCCTTGCTCCTTCAGAAGTGGGGTCAACAGAAGGCTTCCCAAACACCTAGCAGCTCGGGGCATGCCCTGGGCTCATCCAGAGTCCTTCCCTGGATCTCCACAGCCAAATCCACAATCACCTGTTACCGAAGGCTAGCCCCCTCAGCGTGTATCTGACTGATGCCATTTCTACTCTGCCACCTTTTCTCTTCCACATGGCACCCCTTGCTTTTTCTGAGGTGTTGTGGTGAGACATGATGTCATTAAGCCTAGTCTGGATTTGAACTTCTGATTCCCCTGCCTCCACCTCCCAAGCACTGAGATTACAATTGTGGACCAGCATGCCTGGCTATGATGACTTTTGAAAAGCAAAGCAAAGCAAAACAAAACAACAACAAAACCCCAGATTATAGTGGGGGAATTGTGTGTATGTTTGCTTACAGCTTTTCCATGGTTTTCGGTTGTTCTGGAAAATCAGCCTGGGATCTAGAAAGGTGGCTCAGTGGTTAAGAGCACTGGCTGCTCTTCCAGAGGACCTGGGGTTTGATTCCCAGCACTCTGTAAATGTCGGTAACTCCAGTTCCAGGAGATCCTACACCCTCTTCTGGTCTCCATGGACACTGTGCAAGTGGTACACAGACAGATATGCAGGCAAATATAAAATAGAAATTAAATAATAAAAAATAAATTTTGTAGAAGTCACTTCTCTCTGGTCTTCTTGTGTGTCTCTCCAGCCTGCATCCTAATTCTCTTGGCTCCAGTCACACCAGCTTCTCTGCTGTTCCCTGTCACCAAGTCACCTCCCTTCTGCTTTTTAGCGAGGAGCCTACGTGTGTGGCCTGGATTTCCTCTCCCTGGTCACTCCTGGATGGCTTGGCACGCACCTTCCCAGGCGTTTTCCTCCTTCATCACACCTGTCTTACTTTATCTTTTTGTCCATTTGTCATCCGCATACCCGGTCTACTCCCACCGACAATGGTGGGCGCTTGGTTAATATTTGCTAGATGATAGACGGAAGGAAGGAAAGAATCCCGCCCCCCCCCCACCACCACCACCAAGACCTAGGACGAGTTAGGGATGGAGGCGGGTGCTGTGCACACCTGGGCCGGGCCTCTGCTCCAGATGTCCCTGCCGGGCCCCTGCGTGGGTTGGGGCGGGGAGCTTCAGGAGAGCTCAGAGCCCGCCCCCTGCTGTACGCGGGGCGCGGCGGGGATGGAGCGAGAGCCGTCGGGGCGCACGGAAACCGGCCCTCGGAGCCGGCGAGCCACGATGAGGAAGCAGAGCGCACGCACCGCGGCGCTCATCCTGTGCATCCTGTCCTACCTGCTGGTGGGCGCCGCGGTCTTCGATGCACTGGAGTCTGAGGCGGAGCGCAGCCGACAGCGGCTGCTGGCTCGGAAGCGGGGCGAGTTCCGCAGAAAGTATCGCTTCTCCGCCGACGACTACCGCGAGCTGGAGCGCCTGGCGCTGCAAGCCGAGCCGCACCGCGCCGGCCGCCAGTGGCGCTTCGCGGGCTCCTTCTACTTCGCCATCACGGTCATCACCACTATCGGTGAGCCCTCTGGAGTCTTCTCTCCTCTGCCCCGCTCAGTCCTGGTCTCTCCTCCGGTGCGATCCCACCTCCGCCCCTGTGACTTTGGAAAGGGCTTGCCAGCACGCTGAGGCACCCTTGCCTCGCTGAGCGAGATGGGGGTGGGGGGCAAACAATTGGCTAATGCCGGACTGGAGGCATCAGTAAAGGATTGCACTGAGGCAGGGGTGGTTACAAGAAACCCTGGGCTCTTGTGGTGAACAGAAGCGAGGCTTCCTGGTCCCATTGTTGTCAGCTGTGTGACCTTAGATAAGTTTCTTGATTTCTCTGAGCCTTCTCTTTCAAAGTGTTCTTTGAGTGTTGTTGAAAACTAGGATTGCTAATATGCCTTGCAAGAGGGAGGGAGGAATGCAAAGCAGTGATGGAGATTATTATTAAGGAGATAATATGTGCAGATAGTTTTAGCATAGGGCCTGACCCACAGAAAACATAACGAAAATAAGATTGTTTGTATATAAGATAACAATTATCCTGTTAGCCCCGTGATATCAGCACTCTACGTTGTCTTTTGACTGTTGTGTGACTAGTGTCCGAGAGCCCAATAGGCGTCCAATAACTTGCTAAGGGAATGACTAATTAATTACCAAAGCTTTGACCTCACGTGGGGGCATCCAGGGGAGCCCCTTTGTATACCATTTGGACTCCAGCTCTTACCATAACCACATCTGGCCAGGACCTGAGGGCCTAAGCCTGAGAAACCTGCAGAAGAGAGAAGCAGGCTCCATAGGGCTTTAAACCTGTTACCTAGCCACTTGGTGCCGGGCTCCAACTGTAGTTGCTAGGTGTGCCTGTGGCCTCCCTCTGAGGAGCCACACCTCAGAGAGGGCACTTGCACAGGAGCCCTGGGGTTTTAGCACACATGCAAGCCCAAAAGCTGAGTTCTGAGCATCTCCTGCTCCCTGCCTTCTCAGGCAAGCGACTGTACCCTCTTGGCACATGTTTTTGTCAAAGGCAAAAGGCAAATGTTCTGCCTTGCTGGGCGAATGAGGGCCCAGCATGGGGCCCTAGGCTAGGTAGGCACTGCTTGTTAGTAATAATTTATTATTTGCCAAGTCTAGAGCCAGCTCCCATTCAACACTTCTGCCCTCTCTTGTCTACGAGTCCCAGCCTCGAACCCTCTCATTTGCCTTGCCTACAGAGGCTATGTTCTGTCTGAAGCCTCTACCCTTTCCAGTGTTATTAGACAGCCTAGCAGCCAGGTTTGGCTCTTTCCTCGATGATCTGAAACCCAAGCTAGGGAAAGAAACAAAAGGGGGAAAAAAAAAAGACTAAAACCAACCAACCAAAACCAAATCAAAACTGAACAGAAACTGGAAATGCTTTGCTTTTCTGGCCACTTGAGTGACTCAGGATGTGCAGTGGTGGCTACCATGGCTCCTGACCTTGAGGAGTTCAAATCAGTGATGGGCACAGTGTGTCCCTCCTCCTGGTACCACGGGGGGGGGGGGGGGTGTGTGTGTGTGCAGACCTTAGGGCTTTAAATGCTTATGTTACATTGAGACTTTAAATATTGTATATGTTCACATTGCATGTTCCATAGTGTACTGAGGGGTGCAGAATGAAGGGGAAACTTGCTCCTATCCCCCCATTTCCCCGGAAGTCTTTTGGTCTAGTGTATATTAATTGTACACAGCAATGGGTTTCCAGTGAGGCATTTTGCTGCACACACACATCGGGCTCTCTGACCATAAGCACCCCACCACCTTCTCTTGTCTTCCTCCCCTGGCCCTCTTCCTATTCCCAAGTTCTTTTTCCCTCTTCTACCTACCTGTCTCTTAAAAAAAAAAAATCTAGATTCCACATGAAATAGGAAACATGCCCCCTTCGTCTTTCTGAGTCCCTATCCTGTCTCTTGACCCGCCCACTCATCTCCCTGGGTCTTATACACCTTACCTGTCTCTGGCATACTTCTAGCTACATGCTCTGTGTGTATGTTCCTTTAAGCATCACACACGACATATGGGTAGTGTATCTATATTTTAACTATTTCTGTTCTTTTAGTAGTGGTTTTTGTTTGTTTGTTTGTTTGTTTGTTTGTTTCTGAGACAGGGCCTCGTGTAGCCCAGACTGGCTTTATAATCACTATGTGGCTGAGAATAACAGAGAACTTATAGTCTTCCTGCCTCGGCCTCTCAAGTGCTAGGGACTTATGGGTGTGTGCCACCATGTTTGTCTTTTATGTGGACCTGGGAATTGAACCTGGGACATCAGGCATGCTATTCAAATACTCTCCATTGAGCTGTTTCCCAGACCCTGGTTTAGTATATCTTGGTGCTTTTTAATGTCAGCCCTAAAGAGCCACGTCATTTTTTTTGTTTTGTTTTGTTTTTTGTTTTTGTTTTTGTTTTTTTTTTTTGAGACAGGGTTTCTCTGTGTAGCCTTGGCTGTCCTGGAACTCGCTCTGTAGACCATGCTGGCCTTGAACTCAGAAATCCACCTGCCTCTGCCTCCCAATTGCTGGGATTAAAGGCATGAGCCACCACTGCCCGGTGCCACGTCATTTTTTAAGAGGCTGAATATCGGGGCTTCTCAGCCTTAGAAGTACTGACATCCTGACCCAGTTCATTCTGTTATGGGGCCTGTCCTGTGTCCTGTAAGACGGTGATAGCATCCCCAGATTCTGCCTCTGGATGCCAACAGCATCCACCATGACAACTTAGACGCACAGCCATTCTCATCCCTTAGTAGAGAAAACCAATAGTTTCCTTAGGTGTTGTCAGATGAGTGCATGGTGACAAGGCCACTGTAGGCTGGTGTAGTGTCCTATCATCTGGATGGTGCTGAGATGAATCCAACCAGGCCTCCTCTATTGATGGCCGAGTGCTTATTTCTAACTTTTGCCATGACCACGGTGGCAGCCCCTGTGTACTGGAGGGCTAACTGTGTGGAGCCGCACAGGTCTAGGGCTCTGTATGTTTTACCTGAGCAGACAGGATAGGTCTGCTGGAGGAGGAATATTCTGTATGGGAGGTGGATCCCCTCACTTCTCCCTGGTTATGGGCCCATGTAAGCTATAGTTGCTCTCTCCAGAAAGAGACACATCCACACACTTCCACAATGGCACAGTGACACATGGCTCAGGGAAGCTCACCCATGCCTAGATCCATGAGGGGATCAGCAAACAGTGCTAGCACCAGAGATAACCAGAGCCAATGGGTGTTTTGTGAAGGCCGACAGGGTGACAAAAGATGAGGAGGGATTTGAAGGGAGCAGGGGGCTGAGAAGGGAAGAGAAGCCAGTCCAAGGAGGAGAAAATATGAAAGAAGGCATGTGTAGAAGTGACTTTGTAGTAGGGACCCAATGGGCTGTACCCAAAGAATATTGGTATAAAAGGGATGAATCTGGAGACTGGGGCTTAGAAGGATGGCTGAGGCTGGGGAGTGGAGAGGAGAGGGGAGGGGTGAGGCTGGGGAGTGGAGAAGTGAGAGAGGCCTGATCCTGAGAAGATGAGAAGAGGGGTGAGGCCAGGGAGTGGAGAGGAGAGAAGAGGGGTGAGGCCAGGGAGTGGAGAGGAGAGAGGAGGGGTGAGGCCAGGGAGTGGAGAGGGGAG
>NW_022196897.1:149829033-149837438 GCF_008632895.1 Mastomys coucha
GAGGGGAGAGGAGGGGTGAAGCTGGGGAGATGAGAAGAGGGATGAGGCTGGGGAGATAAGAAGAGGGGTGAGGCTGGGGAGATGAGAAGAGTGGTGAGGCTGGGGAGATGAGAAGAGGGGTGAAGCTAGGGAGTGGAGAGGAGAGAGGAGGGGTGAGGCTGGGGAGTGGGAAAGTGAGAGAGGCCTGATCCTGAGAAGATGAGAAGAGGGGTGAGGCTGGGAAGTGGAGAGGAGAGGGGAGGGGTGAGGCCGGGGAGTGAGAGGAGAGCAGAAGAGTGAGACTTGGAAGTGGGGGAGAGAAGGAGCTGGAGGTTCCGTGTGAGAACTGGGTCCTTCCCCAGCGGGTACTAGGAAGCCACTGAAGATGTGTCTCCTGTGCCTCCTACCAACACATGACTTGCTAAGATTGACATTTTCTGTACTCTGTAAGTCAGAGCACCTGACAGATGCATGCACACCAAGCCACAGGACCCCTCCCGTACCGCCCAAATTCTTCACACCCTTCAACCGACAGGCCAAGCAGCCACAGAGCTATTCTGCCAGAGCACACTATCATTGGGTCCATACTTTGGGGCTGGGCTTCCTCCACTGGGCAAAATACAGTTAAGATCCACTCTTCCCTACCTCTGGGAACAGAAGTTGACCCAACTGAATTTTGTGGTTCTGAATGACCACGTGTGGATTATCTACCCCTAGGAGGAGGAACACCTGGGTTGTGAATAGCCAGGAGTTTAGAGTACAGGAATGGCATAAGTGGGGCTTGGAGCTCCTGGGACAGGTAGGCCCGGGGTGGGGAGTGCCTTGGGGTAGGCTGGGCTCTCAGAACCCCACCTCTCTTCCTACACAGGGTATGGCCATGCCGCGCCGGGCACAGACTCCGGTAAAGTGTTCTGCATGTTCTATGCCCTCCTGGGCATCCCCCTGACGCTGGTCACCTTCCAGAGCCTGGGTGAGCGGCTGAATGCGCTAGTGCGGTATCTGCTGCTGGTAGCCAAGCGCTGCCTGGGCCTGCGGCGGCCGCACGTCTCTGCTGAGAACATGGTGGTGGCCGGGCTGCTGCTGTGCGCCGCCACCCTAGCCCTAGGCGCCGCCGCCTTCGCTCACTTCGAGGGCTGGACCTTTTTCCACGCCTACTACTACTGCTTCATCACCCTCACCACCATCGGTTTCGGCGACTTCGTGGCGTTGCAGAGAGACGAGGCACTGCAGAGGAAGCCACCCTACGTGGCCTTCAGCTTCCTCTACATCCTGCTGGGGCTCACGGTCATCGGTGCCTTTCTCAACCTGGTGGTCCTGCGCTTCCTCGCCAGCGCAGACGCCCCGGAGCGCGCAGCCCACCGCCGTGCCAGCGTGTTCCGCAGGGGGGCGCCCGAGAGCCGCCGCCGCGCTGGCGCCTCCACTTGCATCCCTTACCCTCTCCATCAACTGGAGACCTGGGCCCATGACAACCCGGCCTTCTCACCCCCCTTGAGCCCAGAAGCCGCGCATCATTGCCACAGCAGCCCAGACAGACCCCGAGCCCGGAGAAAGTCCATCTGACAGTCCTTCCCCACCCGGGCCAGGCCTGGCCAATGTCTAGCTCTGCCTGTTAGCAAATCCACCCTTCCTTCCGGCTTGGAGGGGGTTGAGGCTCCCATTACCATCTGTGGATCATCCCTTCTAGATATACATGAAAGCTGTACTAACAGCAGAAGCCGACTCTACAGCCACCTGGAGGTGTAAACTGTTTAGTCTAAACTTGTAGGAAAACCTGGCCAGCAGCCCCTAGGAGGGGTGATACCCAGGTCAAGCATCCCTATCCGGCCCGTCAAAGGACGACAAGTGGCTAGTTTCTGCTCTGAAGAAGACACAAGATATCTTGCAGGGGGAGAGCTATGACTTTAAACACCAGAATTCTACCAGGAAGGCTGGATGCTCATGCTAGAAGCACGGAGACAGGCAGGCTGAAGGGAATTTATGGCTCACAGTGGGCAATTTTTGCACTATATAGACGACCGAATTTTCTTTGCTCTGCATGAGGAGTGGAATATTAGCCCATGTGTAAATGGTTGTCCCCACTGTCAAACAGATGCCTTGTCCCTGGACAGCCCCTTTTGGGTGAAGGGATGGCCTCCCCCCATCGCTACCTATAGACAGCTCAGTGCTGTGGGATGAATTTCATTCTGGATCCTACCAATCACCAGCAATATATTACTGGTGATATATCATTGGGATTCTCGTCCCTTTCCTGGGCCTTAGCTTCCCCATCAGTAAAACAGGGGTTCGTCTGAAGGTCCTGCTTCACGTGGGCACCTGTGGCAGAGCTTCCAGATGCAGGCACAGAGGATGTTAATGAGCCCATTGGGGGCACTTTGGCATCCTAGAGCGCTCACCCCTTAAAAGCCCAGCATCCTTTATCTTTCCAGGTAGAACTGTCCCGGTGTAAAGCAAGAGCAAAACCAGGGTAGAAAAGCCAAAAACTTTAATTTCCAACATGAGCTATGTGGTCATGAATACAATGCCATGTGACCCGCTCCAACTCGGATGCCCCCCAAGCCCTCCCTCCCTGGAGGACCAGGCTGTTCCTGCTCCCCAAGAGGACACAGGGAAAGGTGGGTAGATGAAGGGAGGCTACCAGCCCAAGGACTCTGAGGTCCCACCTTCCTGCCACCTTGTAGGATGGCACAAAGGACTCAGATGTAACACCTATGTTTCCTTCCAGCCTCCCACCCAGCCCACACAGGCTCTCTTGCTGAAATGAAAAAACCCTTGGGCTTGCTAGCTAAGCCTGTAGAAACTCTCTATCCACCAAGGTCCTGTTCTGTAGACACAGGCCCTCTTGGAGGGCCAAGAGAGCCATTGCAGGAGACAGGAGAGGGGTCTAAGGCTCTACGCCTGGTGTAGTGCTCGCTGTTGCTCAATAAATAAATGCAGGTGACCTTGCCTGGTGCAACAGCTCTGTCTTGGGAGAGTGTGAGAGCCCCTGTGCTGTTTCTGAACCCCAAAGTGCTCAAGAAGGAACCCGGTGGCGAATCGAGTGTGAACCACTTAACCGTCTCAGCTACGTGCTTGCACACCTGCGCTGTGGACCACTGGAGATCGAGCTGGCACTGTCAAAGCCAGAACTTGAGCAAGCACCTCTCTCTCTCAGGACCTCCTCCGTTCCCTCCTGAAAACGAAGCTGACAATACAAGCATCCATTCCCTTGCTATTTGGGGGTTCTTATGGGGGTCAGAGTAAAATCACAGGGGACACGCTATGGGAGGTGCTATGACAAGGGGTGGTGCTATTGCCTCTGAAGGTTAGAGGGGACTCCCCTGAGCCCCCCCACTCTACAAACTCAGGGAGGGAGCTTGTTTTTGTCAACCCACTCCCAGCTGGACCTGGAGAGGTAATGACCCAGAATAAAACCATTCAGCTCATGATCCCTGGAGACATTGCCCAAGAGATCCCAGCCAAGTAGGCACCCCTCCCTGCAACTGCCCTCTTCCCCCAACTCGAGCGAAGAAAAGCCATTAGCCCAGAAGAGAGCCAAGCAGGGCAGTGCCGCCTGTGCCTACAGGCTGGAAATAATGATGGTGGCTTCCCTACCCCTGAGCGGTGGTCTCCCAGCTTTGTCCCCCAGTGCATGTTGCTTAGAGGCCTTAGCCAAAACACTCCTGGGTGCGGCCTGAGTTTCCTAAACTCTCAGATGAGCTACAGCTTGTCTTGCCATAACTAGGAGCCACCAGGAGGCTCCAAAGAAAAGCAGCAGAAAGGATGAGAAATGGCAGCCCGCTTCATCCTTCCCTGGCTCTCGCTGGGTATGAGACATGAAGGGGAGACCTAGGTGGAAATGCCATACCAAGGACCCCACGATGGCTCTCCTCAGGCAGGACCTCGGTATCCTCCCCCCTTTTTTTTGAAAAATGCAAATGGACTAAAGATCCACAGGCCTTTCCCTTCAGAATGCAGAGGCATTCTGGGTAAGGAAAATGGAGATGGCCCTTTACATGGCAGTCCTATACATGACCTTTGTCCAGAGGGGAAAAAAAGAAACACCCTTAGAGACACAGCACCAGAAAGGGCCCCCAACTCCACCCTCTCTGCTCCTCTCCAGATGGCAGAGTTTGAGTTGGCAGAGGGTCAGACAGCAGTGGGAACAGGCCAGGCTTGTTGGTCCCCGAAGCTAAGGATGAAAATCATTCCCCATCCCCAAGCCCTGTCCAGTCCTCTAGTGAGGACAGAAATGGTTCCCACACCCAGTGGTCACAGCCCCTTGGGAGTGGGGCACACGCTTACAATGGTACAAAGAAATGGGGCTCCAGCCCCCCACTCTACCCCTCCAGGAGGTGAGCGAGATTTCACAGAACAAACAAGAAAGTCACTGAGGGGTCTCACTGACCACCTCAGGGTGTTGTTATTGCTTTGGAGTCAGTGTTCCTCGGTGCTATCATGCTCTCTCTCTCTCTCTCTCTCTCTCTCTCTCTCTCTCAGACAAATTAGAGCTGAGCCTCTCCCCCCTGGTTGTGACAGCCAGGCTCTGTTCCACCCTGAACAACCACAGCAGTAACAGCTGTAGAGGGAAGGTGCCCTCCTGGCTCAAAATATTCCAAACAGCGAGTAATAACCTAACAGCAAGGATATCACACTGTTGAAAAAAAAAAATGGGGTAATGGCTAACTGTGGGCCTCAAAGAGGAGCTCATCGAGAGCTCTGCTCCCTTGTTCAGGAGGCCCTGCCCATCCACAGTCCCAAGGACACTCTGAAGACCAATTGGAGAAGAGGGGCCTGTCCACAGCCCCTCCCCTGTGTAGTGTCAAGAGCTGCATGTGGAGGTGACAGAACTGGACAGAACCCTAAAGGGCACTGCAGGCTTAGCCAGGCTGAGAATGGGAGAATTTCCAAGTTGAAGGAATTCCTTGGTAGATGAACCAGAAACAAGGTGGTATTCATCCATGGTGGAAAATGACACCCTCTAATGGAGTCCAGGCCCTTCTGCAAGGCCCAGCAACCCTCGGGAGTGCATGGTAAAGAAAATCAATGCTGAGGGCATTACGCCGGAGTGCTGAGGGTGATGAACAGTTAGGGCTGCAACCCTAGAAGGGAGGAGAGAGGAGGGCAGGGAGAAAGTGGAAGGGCTGGCCTCCAGGGAGCCAGGCAGCCCATCCAGCCCAGGCTAGAGAGAGTCTGTAATCTTCTGGAATGTACTGGGGTTTCCCTCTTCTCACAGCCTGGGGCTTGAAAATAAAGACTACATCTGAGCTAACAGGCCTCAGGTGTGAACACTAACTACCCAGCTAACCTGGACTACACCCTACACAGCAGGGACTACGTGAGGAGGACTGGTGGGCTGCCGGGCGCCTCCCAGGAGGAGTGATTGAAATGTGCTTCTATAGGGGCCAGACTGTGTCCTCCCTCGCATGCAAAAGGGCTCCTGCAGGCCCCAGGGAGGGCTACAGGAAGGCAGCTGCCCAGGTCTCATTGGAGCCTCTAAATTCTTACACTTATAGCTCTGCATCCCTCCTCCTAGATTGCCATCTCTCCTTGAGCCAAGGTGATGAGGCTGGGCAGTGGCTTCTGCCCTTTGTACAGGATGGTTTATTTAAAGACTAAAATGTGTGCGGCTCTAATGCCTCTCCAAGACCCTAGCCCAGAGGCAGAGGGATAACAAGATAACCTTTGATCTCATCCAACAAGGAGGAGTCTCCTGTTTGGAAAACCCTGACCTTGGTGCCACTTAGGCCTAATTCCAGCTTTCTTCAATGCTCTGCTCCTACTACCCCTGCACAGGAGAGTTGTCCCCTGTGTGCAAGGCTCTGGAAACTCAGGTCCCCACAGTCTTCCACCATATCGCAGGTGACGATGTCCTTCCCAGTCCACCAAGAGCTCCAGACCAGCTTGTTGCAATCCCATGGAGCAAGGACCCCTGGGGGTCCTGCCAAGCCTTAGGTACCTCCTCCTTTCCTTTGGTCTCTGCTGGCCCCCAATTCCTAGAGCTTACAGCAGAGGGACAGGCAGGAGGGAATGGATGGATGGACTCAGACAGGCTGCGGCAAAGCTCCTTCCACGGGCAGGCAGAGGGAGACCCACACTCCCCTTCAAGTGGGGAGCTCTAGGCCCCTCCTCGGGAGCTGGCTCCGGATCCTTGCAAACGGCCCCATCAGCTCTGGGGCAGGAGTAGCTGCCGGAACCCGGTGCCGCAGGAAAGACACTTGCTGGTAATTGGCACCATGGAGATGGCCGGCTTGGTTCTGGACTTGGCTCTGGGCAGCGAGCTTCCAAGGAGGCAAAAGGGGGATAGATGGGGTGGGGTGGGGTAGGGTAGGGTAGAAGAGTGGTTTGCTCCGCCACCTCAGTCTTTCTCCGATTGTAGCCGCATCCACCAGGTCAAAACCGGCCAAGTCAAAAGTGTAGCCAACCCACTGGGAAAGGGACGGTCTCAGGGGTAGGAGGTGAAGGAGTGAGGAGGGGCCCAAGGGGGGCAGGTCTCCCCATTCTGCTTCCCCACTGTGGGGAAGAACCCCATCCTCCAATGTCCAATGTGCCCCTGGGCCTGGGGTCCCAGGTCAGGGCTGGGTGGTCTCCAGGCCATCTCGGGGAGCCCCTCCCCATCCCTGGCATTAAGATCGCTCGCCACAGGGCCCCACGGTGCTCTCGAGGGACAGCTGGGATGCCTGCCGAAGCAGCGGACCTGTGGCTGGGTCCACCATGGAGGAGGTGGGGAAGAGCTTGTACCAGCCCACAGCCAGGGTGGTCAAGTCCAGTTCCTCCAGCAGCACGCGAGCCACGCCCATGAACTGCTTCCGCTCCATCCGTCCGTAGTTTCCCCACACGATTACCTGCAGGACAAAAAACATAGCTGGTTACATCTTGCATCTGAGCTGGGCAGGGATGCTCAGCTGGTGAAGTGCTTGCCTCGAGCTTGGCACAAGACCTTGGCTTTGATTCCCAGCATGGCACAGGCACCGGGTCCACAAGCAGCACACGGACATATATTCAGGCAAAACACCCATACACATAAAAGCGAATGTAAAAATAAATGAATGCCCATCCCAGTCATTTGTTGGGCCTGAGCCAGAACCCGAGGTCCCTTGGACCAATGCGGCCAACTTATGTAGAATCTGCCTCTTTAAAAAAACATGCTAGAGAGAGGATCAGAGGCCAGTGTCCTGAGCAGACCTTGGGCTCAAATTCTGCAGCCAGTACCACAACACCCAGAGGAAGCTCCACTCCCAGGCGCTCTAACACACCTAGGATCTAAGGATCAGAGGTGAGGAGGACACAACATCTGTCCCAACACCAGGAGTAACTGGGACCAGCGGGACCCAGGCACGCAGGAACTCCACCAGATCAGTGGCATGGGTTCCTTCTGGTCTGTCTGGGCTGGTGCCCTGAGCAAACCTTGGGCACAAACTCTGAATCGAGTCCCATAATTCCCAGAGGAAGCTGTACTCCCAGGTGCTCTAATTAGTCAAGGATCACAGGATCACAGAGACAGCTTGACTCTGAGGAGTTCTGACACAACCAGGATCACAGGAAGGACAGGCCCCTGTCTGATTTAGCCAGGGCAGGTAGCACTAGAGATAATCAGATGGTCGGGGGGGGGGGCAAGCATAAGAAAATAAACAACACAAACCAAGGCTACTTGGCATCATCAGAACCCAATTCTCCCACTATAGCAAGTCCTAGACACACCATCACACCGGAAAAGCAAGATTCAGATCTAAAATCACTTCTCATGATGATGATACAGGACATTAAGAAAGACATAAATAGCACTCTCAAAGAAATACAGGAGAACACAGGTAAACAGCTAGAAGCCCTTAAAGAGGAAACACAAAAATCCCTTAAAGAACTACAGGAAAACACAATCAAACAGGTGAAGGAAATGAACAAAACCATCAAGGATCTAAAACTGGAAATAGAAACAATAAAGAAATCACAAAGAGAGACAACCATGGAGATAGAAAACCTAGGAAAGAAATCAGGAGCCATAGATGCAAGCATCACCAATAAAATACAAGAGATAGAAGAGAGAATCTCAGGGGCAGAAGACACCATAGAAAACATTGACACAACAGTCAAAGAAAAATGCAAAAAGCAAAAAGGTTCTAACCCAAAACATCCAGGAAATCCAGGACACAATGAGAAGACCAAACCTAAGGAAAATAGGTATAGAAGAGAGTGAAGACTCGCAACTTAAATGGTCAGTAAATATTTTCAAAGTTATAGAAGAAAACTTCCCTAAGCTAAAGAAAGTAATGCCTGTGAACATACAAGAAGCCTACAGAACTCCAAATAGACTGGACAAGAAAAGAAATTCTTCCTGTCACATAATAATCAAAATACCAAATGCACTAAATAAAGAAAGAATTTTAAAAACAGTAAGGGAAAAGGTCAAGTAACATATAAAGGCAGGCCTATCAGAATTACACCAGACTTCT
>NW_022196897.1:149837832-149916380 GCF_008632895.1 Mastomys coucha
AGAAGCAAGAAAGTAATCTTTCAACAAACCCACACAAACCTAATTCTACCTCTTACAACAAAAACAACTGGAAGTAACAATTACTTTTTCTTAATATCTCTCAATATGAAAATTAATATTACCAACTTATCCTAATCAATTCAAATTCAAAAGTATGAGGAATTGAAAATTTGTTGGCTATCATCTGGTGGTCTCTCTAATTTGGTAATTGGAGAAATAGGTCCAACATTGTACAATCCATATACACTTTCTACTTGTTTGTATATGACTGTCTTGCTGGGTATCACATAACGGTCTTGAAACCATGCTTTTCCTATCTCAGCCTCTCTATTAGTAGAATTGTTTATTTGATGTTTTTACACTATACTATGGTTTTCAGAAAAGCTTACATATTTCAAAAGTATTTATACAGTCAAAAGAAACATAAACAATTAACTTGGGAGGTGGCTTATAAGAGAACAACAAAGAAAGACTGAATGCTTTGCTTGATGTTTGTAACTGTTGTATCTATTTTGAAGAAGAGGACTTTATAAGTTACTCTTTCTCTGAGATGAATGCTTTTCAAAATCATCACAGTCAATGAACCAGATTCTTACCCTCACCTAATGTCTGTGCCACCCTCCAAGCAGAACCATTGTTCATTGAAACAGTTGGTGAATGACTTAAGGATAGACCATCTTAATTCACACACCATTTCAGATAGACCATCTTTATATACACACCATTTCTTAAATGAATGTAACCTGTTCTCTGTGGGCTGAGAATGAAGACAATCACTCCAGTCAAATAGCTTTGACCATAGCAGGAAATCTGTATCCAAAAATCGTGCCCACAATTCACTCCTTGGCTCAGTAGAACTGTCAGCTCTTAGCTTAGCTACTAGGGAGGTAAAATCCTTTGGTGATGTGAGGGGCAGTGAAGTACAGTCTTATTACAATGAACTCCAACGTCTAAGAATTGTTCTTATTTTAGGCTTTTACCACAGTAAGAGCCAATATTTTAAACTCTACTAAAAACAAAACAAACAAACAAACAAAAAGACTTTATCTATTTATGTTCATTAAAAAAAACTAGTAGTGATATATTATTTTAAAATATACAGCTAATATGTTTGGAGTTATTTAAAATTTATATTGAGAAAAATGTATGTATTTTCAGTATTGCTGCAGACAAGCATCTACATAAGACTGTTTGATTGTTTTATATCAAACAACTTTTATACTACTCATTTTTATTGTTACAGTATTTTATAAATTTTAAAGAATATGACAAAATTTTAAAAAAGGTATTGCAGGTATTGAAGAGGGTTCTCTTGGAGGAGTTGGGGTACAAAAGGGAAAGAAGAATGTGATGTAATTCTAATTACTTAAAGTATGTTTTTAAATGTTAACAAATTCAGATAACATGAAATTATATATCTTTTCCCATCATAAGAAAAAAAAAGAACATGCTAGAGGGTCCAGTAAAATGGCTCAGTGACAGGTAAAGATACCTGCTGCCACACTTGATGACCTAAGTTCAATGCTGGAACCCACATAGTGGGAGAAAAGAGCAGACACCCACAAGATGTCATTTGACCTCCACATGAACACCATGGCCCATGTACCCCCAACTCACATAATATAATCAATAAAATATAATAAAAACCACTCAAATCCAACCATGTTTTCCTGGCTCTGGTGTCCCCATTACTGCCATCCCGCACTTTGGCTTGCTCTCTCTTTCTCTCTCTGTTCCTTCTTCCACATGGCCCATCTTTAAACGTAGACCTTGAAGGATGTCCCCACATTTGCCACATGACCCCTCTCCCTGCTACCCCCTCAGAGGACCTTGGAATCCCACACAAAACATTTTTGTAAAGTGGAGATTACAGCACACTGTTAGCTGGCATTCCTGTTCCGACCAATCTTTCTCGGTAGCCCTTTCCTGTCTCCTGGTCAGCATCCTCTTGGAGCTGGCCTGTGGATCTGAGTCTGGGGCGGCAGGCTCCTCACTGGCTGCCCTGTACCTCATCTTTTAATTCTGCCCTGTTCTATGATGGTGGGCTGAGACATCTCTCCAGCCTCCTGGAGAGGCTAGAGTGAGTTAGTTTGTATGTGTGCATGTGCACAAATGTGTGCTTGCATGCATGGAGTGTGCTCCAGATGGCATCCGTAAAGGGGTCAAGGGACAAATTTGGGAAGTTAGTTCATCTCCTCTCCCATGTGTTCCAGGGATGAAAGAGCCAAGACTCAAAAGGGACCAAACCCATGGTGACACAAGAAGTTACAGGTGGGAGTCAGCTACAGTGCCTCAATTCTCCTGGGTAAGGCCCTGGAGAGCCCCTGCCCCCAGTGAACACCCCTCCACACACACATGCACATACACACACAGGAATCCCTTACCTGCAGGACTTTGCCCTGGGGACTCTCAGGAAACAGAAGCACCTGGTTGTACAACGGGTCCAGTGACTTGCGGGCCACTTTGGTTTTCTTCTTGGCGATGCAGATGCCATTCTCCAGCAGATAGGCCTTGATATAGGCAGCTAGGAACAGAGGGCAGAAGGCAGGGTTTTAGGCTGCTCCTTCAAAGTGTGGGCATTAGGTGTAACAGAGAAAGGTTAATCACCTACTTCTGAGGGCCAGAGAATCCCCAGGAGTATGGGGAAGGGCTACGGGGCAAATGGGTGTAGGGTGGCCAGCATGTGTAGCCATGTCTGAGTGGGTGCCACGTGAGGTCTCGGCCGAGTGAGTCTCTTTTAGTTTTTACTGTCTTTCCTTCCTTTGCTCACTGCTTCTTCCCTCAGTCCACGGCTTGCCCACCATACCACCCTACACATTCATTTGCCAACCTCTTCACAAATACTCTCTGGTCCCTGCTGTGTGCCAAGTACTCTACTAGGTAGCAGGGTATAATGATAAACAAAATCTCTCTCTCTCTTTCTCTCTCTCTCTCTCTCTCTCTCTCTCTCTCTCTCTCTCTCTCTCTCTCTCTCTCTCTCTCTCATTCTCTTTCTCTCTCTCTCCCTGCAAGCATTTCAGTCCACTGGGCCACACCAGATTTCTCTCTCAGACGTCCCCACACCTGGCAGTGTCTTCGAGCCTGGCTTGGCAGTCAGTCCCCGGGCCTGGATGATGTCCACCTCCAGCTGACCATTCCGCTCCTGCAGGCCAATCTCCACATCCCCTGTGAGAGAGAATGCTAGAAAGTGGCTTAGATGCTCCAGCAGGGCCTTGCTGTCCCTGAGCCTCCACTCCCAGCCCAAACAAGAGCATGCTATGTCCCATAACTGCACCTTGGACACTTGAGGGGCAGGCACTGTGGAGGGCTGGACCATGGGACTCAGGCTCCAAGCCAGGTGCTTAGAACATGACGCCAACAAGCGAGGGTAGGGAGGGAGGGCACAGGGCTTCAAGTACTTACCCATGGGTGTGGTAGCCAGGGTCTGGCGGCCCACAAACTGTGCTGGCCCCATGCTCCCCAGGAAATCACTGAACTGGGCATCTGAAGCTAGACAGACTCCTCCATAGTTAAGGCTGCAAGAAAAAAAAAAAGGATGTAATGATGTTTTTGTTTGTATGTTTGGTTTGGTTGTTCAAGACAGGGTTTCTCTGTGTAGCCCTAGATGACCCAGAACTCACTCTATAGACACCCAGGCTGGCCTTTAACTCAGAGATCTGCCTGCCTCTGCCTCCCAGGCGCTGGGATTAAAAGTGTGTGCCACCATGCCCAGCCTCTGTGGTGGTCTTCATGCCCATCCACCACTGACCTATATGCCACACATGCTGCCTTAACCAGCCAGGGTGACTGCAGAGAACATGGGAGATAGTTTTGGCAGGTGCTGATGCAAAAGGTTTAATAATGCCTTGATACTCCCAAGTATGATCCAGGGATCGGCAGCATCGGATACATCTGGAGCTGGTTAGAATCATATCTCATGAGATACCTCCGCTCAGTTCCTGGACCAGAATCAGCAGTTTAATGGGAGGCCCACTCAAGACAAGGCCGAGACAACCGATGCCCTACACGGCAGCCTCAGACGCCAACAGCACTGCAGCCGTATGGCTTCCTGATATCCACTTTCTCCTTCATTTGGTAATGAAACCTCCAGTCTCCCTTAGAGAGCCCCACTTCTCCAAAGCATGTGATTGTAGCAGGGAGAGCCGCCTCTCAGGGCACCCAGTTTCCTTGGCCAGGACTCCAGGGCAGGCGAGTGGCTTGTTTAGTTAATAAGAATTTGACATGGAAGTTGTGGTGGCTTTCATGATCTGTGGAAGGCACAAAGCTCCCCTTTCCCATCAGACTTGGCTCGGGACATGGAACTGGAGTGTTTGGTGTGGAGAGTTCAGCGATGAAGCCATTATCAGACTGCCGTGTGATGGAGGCTTCTGGATCAAGCTTTGCCTAATGTACTTATCTCTTTCTGAACAGATAAGTCAACATTTGCTATTATTACTTTGGTTAAACCAGTTTTAGCTAGTTTCCTTCTGCTTTACCTCTAACCTTCCCTCTTCCACCTCTAAGAAGGGCAACCCCAATTCTTGGGCATCGATGATGGAACCAGGATCAGATGCCTGAGCTGAGCCAGGTCACTCAGCAACTCTGATAGTTAAAAGGAGAGCCCCATAGGGCTAGACCAGTGGTGGATGCCCTCACAAAGAGCCTGCAGATTCTACTGCCTCCTGGGTCAGGGCTGCTCAGGGCTTCCCTCCAGCCCTGATAACAGCTTTCCTTCCTGCGTAAGCAATGGGCAGGGCCACAGCAGGCACAGGGCACCTCGTCCATTACCACAGGTTTCCTACTGTCCCTTAGGTCCTCTACTCCTAGTAGCAGGGTCACTTTAGAAGAAGGGTGGCCTAGTAGGATGCACAGACTGAGACTCAGCCTCATGACTTTTAAGTTGCAAATCTAGGAAACAGAGTTAGAAAAATAGTAACAAACAAACAAACAAGCAAACAAAACCTGCGATAGTCCTGACCAGAAAACAATACAAAGCCCTGCCTGGAGAGCCGAGGGAGTTTGGTAAGGATTGAGTAAGCTGAGATCTATGGTTCCCAAGTGAGCTGGGATGCTTAAGGACCACAGAAAACTCCAGATAGGCTCCGGGCATGGGAAAATAGCAGGGTTTGCACTGCCCTCCTTAGAAGGCGGAGCCAAGGAAGGGTGCAATGCTCTGTAGCTGCCTGAGTGTCTTCTCAAGAAGCCCTGGGGCAGTCTCTGAGGCCCCCGAATGTCCCGCCACACCCCAGATACTAAAGTTGCATGTACACTTGAGAAAAAGACCCATGGAGGTGACAATCTGGTAAAGGAAGGTGGCTGAGACCAGAGGAACAATGACTAAGGAGCAGGCAACCACGGTCAGAAGTTGGATGACGGATGATGCCTATGGACCGCACGGCTCTCCTCGAGGGTCACGGCTCTCCTCGATGGCCTCGGTGGCAGTGTTAACAGCCAGCAGGAATGGCACCGCCGCACTGATAACCCTGCAGAGACACAGGCATCTCAGCCAGCCGGCATGATTCACCCTGGTGCCAAGTGGTTGGTAGCACATTCCTGGCACTGTTCTGAGCACAGGCCACATCAGGGAACAAGGCAGACATTGAGTTTTGTCCTCATAGGGACGCAACAAGAAATAGTATCAGTGAGCTGGAGATAGTTCAATGGTAAAGAGTGTCGGCTGCTCATGCAAGGACTCAGGGTTGATTCCTAGCACCACGTGGTGGCTTACAACTGTCTGTAACTCCAGTTTCTGAGGATCTGGTGTCCTCTTCTGGCCTTTGTGGGCACCAGGTGCATGCACGCGCGCGCGCGCGCTCACACACACACACACACACAGTACACATATATTTGTCCAGACAAAACATGAATACACATAAGTAAAAAAACAAACATATCTAAAAATACTACCAATTATAAACCATGAAAGAAGGTGGTAAATGCTATGGAAAGAGAATGTTGGAAGGTGTGGGATGCTGTAAACTAAAACGTGGGTTCAGCATCTGTGCTTTCTCTCCCTAATTAAACCAGTTGTCCTTTGGTACCCGTGATGGGTTTATTCAGTTCCAGAAGCCCTAGTGATGACACAATGCAGGGCTGCTCAAGCCCTTCCTATAAGATGGATGGACAGATAGTGTCTGCATGGACCTACGCATGTCCCCTCATGTATAGATTGATATGACACATGTCGCCATTGCACACGATAATGGTTGTCATGCTCTGTTGTTTAGGAATAATGACACACAGAGATGATGGCTGCCGAGACAACATGAACAACATGAACAAGCCAAACGATGCTCACACACTGGGAACATGGGTATGGGGGCTCCAAGGAAAGGCAGGTGCTACTGCAATGCACATTTGTGCACCATTCTGTGTGTCTTCTCATTGCAGCGATAGGCATGTGGCACGTTCTGTGTAGCCTTGGCTGTCCTGGAACTCACTCTGTAGACCAGGCTGGCCTCGAACTCAGAAATCTGCCTGCCTCTGCCTCCCAAGTGCTGGGATTAAAGGTGTGTGCCACCACCGCCCGGCTGTGATGCTTTTTCAAATCGTTTTCAGTAGAAGCTGGTTCAGTTCACAGATGCAAGTCACGGATACCAAGGGCAGATGTAGTTTGGCTGTTTTAGCCATTTCCATGAATTCTCTCTACATGTACTGTACGTCTAGGGCATAGATATAACCTTTTGGAAATTGCTGAACCATGTGAGACTAACCCTAAACAAACCAGAAAATGAGGGTTTGACTCAGAGCAAATGAACAACCCTTACCATGGGCCGCCATAGGTCTAAGAGCATTTGCTACAGGTATAATTTCATTTGAGCCTTAAAGTCCTTGGTCCGTATTAGTCATGGGCCCATCTGATAGATGAGCTGGAAATTAGTAACTTCTCAAGCCATGCAGGTAGTGTCTGGCTAACTTGTCCTCCCAGCATGCATCTCTGCACTCTCAGCTGCCCTCTCTCACATGAGCCACACAGTCTGAGGGTCTCTCTTCTGGCTATGGCAATGTTTTATGCCTTATATGCAGGGTAGGAAGGAAAGCACTCAGGGTTAACCCCTTCCATCTCACCCCAAAGACAGCATCCAACTGACGACAACGGGGAGTGGCCTGCAGCTGGGGTGTCTTGATCTTCCACAGTATCCTCAAGCTTTGGCTGCCTGTGGGGAGAAGGGCCCCTAGGCCTGACCCCTACCTTTTATTAGCCACCCCCCTTTCCTATCAGATTTCTTCTTGCTCCCAGTGTTGATTTCTGGGCTAGTCTCCTATTCTATCTGAGTCTTTGGTCAGCTTCAGAAAGAGAGACAGCCTGGCACTGGAGCCAGGCAGGTAAATTCCTGGAGCTATTATCTTCATTCATCAGAAGTATATATGTATATACGTTTTTAAGTAAAGAAAGTACAAACAAGGGCTGGAGAGATGGCTCAGCAGTTAAGAGCACTGACTGCTCTTCTGAAGGTCCTGACTGCTCTTCTGAAGGTCCTGAGTTCAAATCCCAGGAACCACATGGTGGCTCACAACCTTCCATGAGATCTGACACCCTCTTCAGGTATGTCTGAAGACAGCTACAGTGTACTTATTTATAATAATATATAAATCTTTGGGCCGGATTGAGCGGGGCTGACTGGGGCAAGCAGAGGTCCTAAATTCAATTCCCAGCAACTACATGATGGCTCACAACCATGATATCTACAGTGTACTCATAGACATAAAATAAATAAATAAATCTTTTTTTAAAAAAAGTACAAACAAAACAAAATAAAACACTCACTTAAATGTTTGGAGACTAAAGTGTATGTTGGCCATGTCTTACAAAACAGGTGCCTGAGAATGACACTAGAGCCACAGCTGAGATGTGAGCTTTGCTCTGTGACCCTGGGTCTCTCCATCCTACCTTCCCAGCACTCTGAAGGAGCCAAGATCTATTGTAAAAGGAGTATGTGGGCTCTAAAACCGAGACAGAGAGGTAGTGCAGCCTTGTGGATTCCAAGGCAAGGAAGGAGCCCAGATCTCAAGCAGCACAGGGCCTTTTGTAAGCCAAAATTGAAAGTTTCCTCTAACATCCTCATCGCCTGCTCCTTGATTCCTGGTGGAGTGCAGGCAGACAATGGGGAATTGGCAGGCCTGGTAATTAGCGGTAATTGTTTCTAATATCTGGGCGGCTGCCTGATTTCCCATCCCAGGGTGCCTCACTGGCTGCCAAGGCACCAAGCTGCCACCCAGAGCTAGCAGAAACAGCATCCATGGGGCAAGAGGCACAGTGTGCCTGGCCTCCGCTAGCCAGAGGGGCAACTCTGCAAGCGGCCATGTTCCACCTTCCACCTTGGGATGTGGGGGACGGGGGGGAGAGCGGGGGGGGGGGCTGACTAATCAATCAAATGTATGCCTCCCTGGCCCGCCTGCTTATGGTGTGACTCCCAGCAAATCTCTACACTTCGGTTGGTAATCTTAACAAGATCACTCTGCCTTGTGCATAGTGTCCCTGTGCCACATTGGCTGTAAATGTTTCCAGGCTCTGTGCAGGATCTGTTGGCAAAGGGGCATGAGAGAGCCTGCTGACTGGAAGGCGTAATGCACATGCTATTGCATAGAATGGTCCTTGTATACAACAGGAGCTCAGTAAATGTTCCCTGCCAAACTCCCAAGCCATTGGAGTAAAGGACAGTCATCGAGATCTGCAGCACAGGCCCCGGGAACCCATCTCAGGTTGTCAGGCTTGGCTGCAAGCGACTTCACGCACTAAGCTATATTTCCAGCCCCTGGGGTTTTTCACCTCTCTGGGCTACAATTTCCTCACGTCAAGTGAGAATGAAGAGTGCCTGTCCTGCTGAATTGCCGGGGGGTCAGGGCTAGGATAGCGCAGTCCATACAGAGATGCTCCCAAATCCATCATAGTAAGGACGTCATGGCTGCCAGCCCCTGCTGCCCAGCCTGGCAGAGCAGCATCCAGGTGCCTGGGTCCAAGCACAGGCCCTGGGAGTGGGGGAAGGTGCAGGAGCCACACAGGCAGAGGCAGAGCCTTGAAACAGGGTTTTACCCAGTGTTGCACCAGCCCTTTATTTTGTTTTAATGGTGAAATGAGATTTCCTGCAACTCAAATTCTATTAGTTTTGTTTGTGGAAGGCAATCCATTTGTCTTTTATTATTAACCTTCAGGCTCAGCTTGGACCCCGTGTTCTTGGTGGTTAAAGAAGTAATTGGGTAATTTACAGGTTTGGTTCTGTTCTCTTTTCCAGTTGGATCACCCGACTTAATGGCATCAAAGATTAAAAGGCTGTGCGGCCTCGTGGCAATTACAGGCCGTGGTTCTAAAGGGTTCTGGAAGTCCATTCTCTTGCTCGTTCACTCATGGCCCCTGCTCACTCCATGCGTGGCCATCCACCCAGTCACCTCCTCACAGCTTCCTGTCTCACCTACAGCACGGCAATCCTGCTATAAGGCAAATGACTGAAGAGCAAAGAAATCCTGCAGTAAGGATCACAGGTTATGTAGAAAACGGAACAGAGTCACACAGAAAGGTGTATGTGGGAAGAGAAGGAGCCTAGTAAATATGGTATAGAGTTTAACACACTTTAAATGGTCAAGAAGGGCTGAACTATTACAGTAAATACGGTACATTACCTTGCTCGCTACCTGGAAAGGATTGCCTTCTGTGATTGGTTAGCCAGTAGAGAGAGCTGGCTGAAACCAGGTAGGGGAATTGTGCCAGTGCTGATCCTAATACCCAGATAACTGAGGTGGCCTCAGTTATCCGGAATGTGTGAATTCCTTGGTGACAATGGCTTTCTGGGTTCACTCTCCATTGCTCATGGACAAAACCCCACCTGAGTGAGCACATACGGAATCCATGTGAAGCTCACATTGTTCCCCATACTTCAATTATGTTGGAACAAATTCCAGTTCTTCAAAACCAACACTGTAGCAGGACTGACCCTGGGCTAGCTATGAGACACCAAATCACATGATCCAGGCGTCAACTCTCTAGTCAAGACTTTTCCAAGCCTGCCCGTCCCTGAGAATGGGGCTCCTACACGGAACCAAGGATATGCTTTTCATTTATCAATAGCTTGTCATGAGCCTAGCCTGATAATATTAACTGACTAATGTTAAATCCTTTAATCCAACGCCTTCATAAAATGTAATCAATGGCTGTTTTAAAGAAGGGTAAAGCGAGACACAGGGTAACAGTAATCCAACCAAGACCACTTGGCTACAAAGTGGCTGACCTGGGACTCGAACCTCAGTTGTCTGGCTCCACTCCAACTTCTTAACCATTAGAAGGCACAGCTGGCCCCCCGTCAAGCCCAGGGTATTAATTCCCAGATTTCTCCTGGATATCAGACCTCGTGTGTGCTCAACTCTCTTAAATAAAATGATGTATTTGCATATAAGCTATGAGCATTCTCCTGTAGACTTTCAATCATGTCTAGATTGCTAATAGTGCCTAACACTATGTAAATTCTATGCAAATGCCCAATCTAACTATCTAGTTTGGGAGGAAATGACAAGAAGACACATAAGCAAGTCATACATCTTCAGCACAGACACCATTTTTCATCCAAATATTTTTTCCATGGTTGTCTGTACCCACGGATGTGGAGGCCTCAGGCAGGAAAGGCTAACGTCCCCATGTCCCCAGGGTAGAGCATGGGGGTCTATAGTTCAAACTCTGAGGTCAGGCAGGCCTGGGTTCACCCCCTGTCTCCACTGCTCACTAGGTATGGAGATCCATGGTTCACCTTTCTGGGTCTTGATTTTCTTTCTAGCAAAACAGGAAAAAATACCTCTGAGTATTAAATGAGATAAATACCTGAGGGTTGAGCCTGCCACAATCAAATGTTCGGCAAAGCCTGGTACTTATAGAACTGGAAAAACCAAACCCCTTCCTCTTTAGCTCACGGCCACACTGTCTACTAGTCACAAGGACTCTGTCAAGCAGCACAGGGAGGAGGGCAGGGAGGGCATTCTTGCTATCTGTTGATCTCCTGGGCCTTTTGTGATCAGGCAACCCTGAGCCTGGGTTGCAATGACCTTGCATGCGCTCACAAGCTACTTTGCCTGGCTGTGGGCAGAGTGACCCAGACAATTCAGGACAACAGACAGAGAGAAGTAGCTGGTACTGGAAGGCAGCTCTGGGAGTTACTAGTTGAGGGAATGCTACATCCCTGGCTTTTATGAGATGAAAGAGACAGGCAGGACAGAAAGGAGTGGAATGTGCAGCCGCTTCTGTCCTACATACCTAGTCATCAAAATCTGAGAACACCAACTGTGGACCAGCTAGGCACTGAACTCAGTGTCTAGTGGGGCAGACAGATACATGGGCAACAATTATAGTAAACAGTAGAGAGTGCTGTGGCTGGAGAGGCCAGGGGTGTGCAAGCTGCCCATCTAGCCAGAGAAATGGTAGACTTGTGAGCCACTCCATTTCCCCTGCCTATGCCCAGAGCAGACATTATTAATCAACTGCAGCACTCCCAACTGGGCCTGAATTTGGCTCCACAATCCTCCTCGACACAGCACTCGTGGGAGTCACTACCAATTAACTGGCATCAGCAAATGAGCTGAAGCAACATTCTAGTTCTTCACTAAGATTTGGGGGCAAATGAGTCAGGGGGTGCAGAGGAATACGGATAGGAGTAGAGGAGCCATGGATGCTGAGACATGAGGCAAGACCTAAGGCTGGAAGGCTCGGGGAGGTAGACTGAGAGAGGCTGGGAGAGATCAGCAGAAGGAAGTACAGAATGACAGACTAGAGAGTCTGGACCAAAAATGACACTTGCAGGAGTCCAGGCAAGAGCAATGGGTACCTCAGCTAAGCCCCCCTTTACCCCTTCGTCCCCCCCATGGACGGGAATGGGAGAAATGGTCACTTCAAGAGAAAATTAAAATGGCCACATCACTGCAGATTAGGGAAGAGGGATCAGTCCAGAGGGTCTCTGCTGGAGTAGCTGGAAGGTTAGAGGTCCTGTGTACTCAGCGGGGTAAGCTCTGCTGAGCTACCTGTCACTCCCAAGGCCATCCCTGTATACCTCTGCCCACGTTTCCTGAACCCTAAAGAATTTCTCTAGTCCCTCGACCAGATGTAGTCACAGTAGTTACCTGCTGAGAAGTGCTCCACACTGGCTACCAGGCTCCCCTTCAGGACTGAGCTGCCATGGAGGAAGCCGGAACCACACAGCATACACACTGAACTTCTCCCTTGCCCAGTCTTTCACACTGTTTTCCAGAATTCTTTCCCAAGTAAGCTCCTTCAAATTGAGGTCTGAGACAATTGGTTCTGAGAAAACCCAAACTGAGGTAGACAGTCAAGCAGGAAGTATCTTAGGACCGGAGACAGGAGTGTGTGTGTGGGGTGTGTGTGTGTGTGTGTGTGTGTGTGTGTGTGTGTTATAGGTATATGCATCTAGGTTATGTGTGTATAGGTGTGTATATGTGGTATAGGTGTGTGTGTGTGTGTTATAGGTATATGCATCTAGGTTATGTGTGTATAGGTGTGTGTATGTGGTATAGGTGTGTGTGTGTGTGTGTGTGTGTGTATTATAGGTATATGCATCTAGGTTATGTGTGTATAGATTGTGTATGTGGTATAGGTGTGTGTGTGTGTGTGTGTGTGTATGTGTGTGTGTGTACTATACTCAGGGCCCTTTCTAGGGCTTGACCTCTAGCCTGTGCCCTTTGTCTGAGTGAGATGACCCTACTCTGACTCTAGCCCCTCCATCTTCAACAAACAAATCTCCAATTTGGGACGTGGCAGAAAGAGGTCCCAGAACAGGATGCTCTTCCCAAGCTCCAGAAGAGAACACATGGGCTGTAGAGGAGGAAGATGGAGGGACTTTGTGTCTGTGGTGGCCTTGCCGGTCTCCCAATCCACCAGAATCATCTGCCTCCAGGAATATTCATGCATGCAACAATTTAATGAGAAGGGGGTGAGTGTATTTGGGCAGACGGCTGGACCTGAATCCCAGCTCGGCTGCTGCCTAGCCCTGTCACCTTGGGCAAGCTACTCCCTGGCATTTTCTCATCTGCAAGTGGGGCTATTAGCATTCATCCCACCGTCCTGCTGTTGTGGGGGATTAAATGAGTCAGTACAGGTCAAAGCCCTTGGCACAGTGTCTGCACAAAGCTCTCAACAGCGTTCACATGGCTGCTAAGGCCATTAAGCCAGGGTGCCTTGACCAGCTGGGGATCTCGGTGTCATGGATTCTGACTCAGTAGGTGTGGACAGGGCCAGAGGTTATGTGTTTCTAACAGGCACTTAGGGTATGCTGCTGCTGCTGCTGCTGCTGCTGCTGCTGCTGCTGCTGCTGATGATGATGATGATGATGATGATGATGATGATGATGATGATGATGAAGATAATGATGATGATGATGATGATTGTGGGGAGCCGTGAAGCTGGACAGGCATTCGCCATGGCAAGATGGCGCCTACTTCCGCTGTCAAGTAAACAACTGTTTGCGCATGTGCGTAGAGAACTGTTTGCGCATGTGCGTGGAGTGAAAAGGACGCCATGTCACGGCCCATCCCGGGGCATTACGTAGGGTAATGAGCGAACAGCCAATCGTGAGCAGACACGCCACGCAGTGGGCAGATACGCCGCACTGTGGTATATATAAGCAGTGCGGATTTTGGGCTCGACCCCTTTTTCCCTATGGATGGAGACAATAAAACGTTGGTTGCTGCAGAAGGAACCTAGTGTGTCCACATGTCTTCTTGCTGGCGAGACGACCGCGCGGGCTACAGATGATGATGATGATGGACTGCAGTTCATACTTTGAATAGCAAGGGATGAATCTACTGTCCAATGGGATTTTGTCACCTGCAGCCCACAGCATACACACCATCAGAGGTCTAAGCTGTTAGTATGTCTGTATCTGGAGACCCAGCTGGGCTCACAGCTTGGCCACTACCTCCATCCCTGCCTTTTGTATCTGTTTCTGGTTGACCGGCCAGTGCCTTATGGTGGAAGCTCTCAGGAGACATGATTTCCATGGTGGCCAGCCCAGCTGCCTGGCATACTACAGATGTCTAATCACTACAGATGCCTAATCATGCGTGTTCACATGGAAACCCATGTGGGCGGCTCCTTTGCCTTTATATGCCTGGTAGCTGGTGCTCAGTGGCCCACCCTAGCAGTGCCAGGGACAACAGCTCCTCAAGTGAGGCTGGCTCTCTGTGAGCATCTGCGGGACTGGCAAGAGCCCAAGGGGTGGGAGGAGGGGAGGGCACTCACACCCCTTCCTGTTTCAGAGCCTGGCAGCTGGGTCTAACCAGCTCTCCAAATACCTAAGGAACAGAAGATGGCCATGGCTGAATCGTCCCCTGTCCCCTCTTCATCCAGGGGCGGGGTAAGCTGGCAGCACCTGGCTGGCCTCTGGCAAGATCGAACCCCTTCTAGGTCTCCAGAGGCTGTTAATTCTGGGGTGACCAAGTAGGCTGCCCATAAGGACACAAAGCCCCTCCACCTCTCTCCTCTCAGACTCGGCAGATGGCATATGAAAGTAGTCATAGACTGGTTATTTTCTGGCCCCCCTGCTGGAACCAGTATCTTCCAGATCTTTGATCCTTCTTCAGATCGGCTCAGCCTCCCCAAACTTTTAATGGCCACTAACAGCCAATACCTGCTGGGCGCTCACTCATGCTCTCTGGACCGGTTTGGATCTGGGACGGCTCACCCTATCTGCTAAGAGACAGTTGACACGAAACAATAAATCCCACTGTTCACAGTGGCTGGGTTAACAGTGAACACCATCCGTGCTCGCCATGTGCTGGTCATTGTTCTAGGTGCTTCTCATACACCCACTCACCCCCATTACTGCTCTCTGCACACCCCTCTCTATCTACCCCTTTTCTACAATGGAGAAACTGGGCTCAGAGAGGAGGTAATTCTCCAAAAGCTGCACGGCCACTAAGAAGCATACCCCACAGCCCAGGGCTGCCTAACTGCTGAGTCTCTTTGACCCTGCCTAGGATACAGCTGGACTCTCTGGTCCTCGGAAGCAAACACCCAAGTCCCCTTTCCAAACCCACGAGCAGGCAGCACTCTTTCCTTCCTCGGAATAGCCTCTTACTATGCTCCCCCCGTGGGGGTTCTGTGATGGACTGAGCATTCCTTTTCTCTTCTGTGATGTAAGACCACAACTTCAATGTGCCTGCTACCATCTACGGCACCACACTGCTTCCCTGGGAGCTGGTTCTTTTCATCTCCTGAGCCCAACACGATGTCTTCTGGGCTAGAAATCACAGATGCGTCCGTCCAAGGACAGACACCCAACATGGCAGTAGGAGAGACAAGACTGGGCCTCAGGCCTCCTGAGTGGTACTGGCACCCGAGGGAAGGAAGGGCATTACTCCCAGATGCCCAGATAAATTCTTCCAAGCCCAGCCATGTGGTTATACAAAATGCAGGCCATCTCCCTCCTCCCCTCCCCCTCCTGTTTCTCCTCCTCTCTCTTCGGCTGTCCACCCCTCTTCCCTCCCACAGGAAAGCGTCCCTTGAGGTGGGCGGGATAGAAGCTCTGCCAAGTCCAGACCCATTCATAAGGGCTGAGATACCCAGTATGGGAAGGGTGAGGGGACAAGGCTTTTAGCCAGCAGGATCCCAGCTGAGAGGCAGGTCAGAGATGAAGGGCAGAGGCTGAGCCCCATTCCACTCCATACTGGCTGGAGTCTGCACCCAGTCTGCAGCAGCGAGGGATAAGCCACTCAGCCAGTGCGATCTAGCAAAACCCTCTGTGAAGACGAAATGCTGTTGTTTCCTGCCTTACTCAGTACAGACGCCACGAACCACGCACGGCCACAGCACTTGAATACAGTTAGCATCACAGGATCAGGATGGCTTAAACTTCAGCCCCTTTACATTTGCATAGCCGTGTGCAGCAGACACCTATGCAGACAGACAGCACAGATGTGGACTTTCCCAGGCCTCAGATTCCTCATGTGTAGTGACAGGGCATGTGACACCCCAAGGCTCTCCCTTGCCTCAGACAACAATGGGAAAGGTGAAGCCATGCGATAGTGTAGAGTGAGCTCCAGCTTAGAACTCCTGAATTCCGGACAGTAGTGGCTCCACAGCCAAGGCAAACTCCTGAATCCCCAAGTGCCCAGCTTCTCTGTACAGTATGGAGTTATGTTATGTTATGCTATGTTATTTATTTATTTATTTTGGTTTTTCAAGACAGGGCTTCTCTGTATAGCCCTGGCTGTCCTGGAACTCACTCTGTAGACCAGGCTGGCTTTGAACTTAGAAATCTGCCTGCCTCTGCCTCTCAAGTACTGGGATTAAAGGCATGCACCACCACCGCCTGGCTGGAGTTATTTTGAATCTAAGATGGGCATGGTGGGAATCTGAGAAGAGTAGGTCTGTGTGACTGACTGTGTGTGTGTGTGTGTGTGTGTGTGTGTGTCTATTCATCAGAGGAGGCAAACCCCAAGACTTCCCCTAAGGCTCCCATGTATGTGAAAGGCCCCTAGCTTAGATGGGTTCCTCTAGACAGCTGGAAAGCTGACTTCCTCCCAGACACACTGATTGGGTGGCTGGGACAAAGAGCCTTGCCACCTGCATTCTGTAACACATCCTCAGATCCTGGTGTTACAGTCCTGAAGGCGAGGATCTCAAGACTTGACATGCATGAGCCTTTATCAAGCCTGGTTCATACTTTAAAAACCCAACTGGGACTTAAGAAACTAAAGAAAAGGAAACAATAAGGATGTATTGCTGAACCGCAGTGACTCCTTTCTCGGGTAATCTACCAGCACTTGTATACAGTAGGTGCCAAGCACTGTCCTCCATTCCTTATACATATTAACTCAAGGCTACACAGATTGCAGATACTTAATCCTCATAGTGTCTGGGTTTGTTTTGCTCGTGTTGCTGTGTCACAGCAACTTAAGGGAGAGGAGTCGGCTTCAATGGTACAGCAGGAAGTTACATGCTCACAGTCAGGAAGCACAGGGCCATGGCTGCTAGTGGTCAGCTTTCTCTCTCTTACTATATAGCCCTTGCCATCCTGGAACTCTGTAGACCAGGTTGGCCTTGAACTCATAGAAATCTTCCTGCCTCTGCCTCCCAAGCACTGTATGCTGTGACTAAACGCATGTGCTAGCATGCCCAGCCTTAGTTGTCTCCTTTTTAATGCAGTCCAGGACCTACACCCACGGAATGGCACTGCCCGCTTTGAGTGTGGGTATTCCCAATTCAATTAACTCAACTGATATGACCATGACAGGCAGCCCAGCGACTAAATGATTCCTTACAGATGTGCCTGGAGGCCTGTCTCCTAGGTGATGCTGTATCCTGTAAAATTGACAGCTAACATGAGCGGTCACATGCCCAAGGTGGTTGGTGTTATTGCTTCCTTTTACAGATAGAAAAACAGGTTCAAGGATGGCCCCTGTTCTTGGTCACACAGCTCTAAAATGGTAGGGATGAAGCATAAAACCTAGGCTCTGCACTTCACTGGTTTCTTCTGAAAGTCCTAGAGGCTTAGGCAAAACCCCACCAGCCCAAGGAAGTGGGGTTCTTGGTGGGAGGCTTTCTCAACCCTCCTCCCCCCACTGACTGGGGACAGGAAGGCTGCAGGGAGGTACAGGGACCATACTTACTTTCCCTCCGAGCCATAGCTATTCATGCTGTCCTCGATGGACTCATGGCTGGCTTGGCGTAGTGTCCGGCTGGGCATCTCCACGGCCAGTCCCGTCTCTGTGCTTCTCTGGATGGCACCCTTCAGCCGTCGGCTGTCTGCTGTTGAACACGGGGCGGGGGGCAAAAGAGGTGGGGAGAGACATGGAGTGGGGTGGGGGGGAAAGGGACAGAGAACGAAGTCGTCTGGTTAGTGGATCAGCAGCTGAGGGCAACCACACATCAGCCCTAGCTGAGCCCACCGATGTCCTTGATCTCTCTGGCTCACCTGTGCCTACTCTCTCTGGGGTACAAGGTGCTCTTCATAGCCACTCAGCCAGCACACAACACTGTGTCCAGAGTTTTGTAACTGGTCAGCTTATTTACATATTTTCTCCCCTGCAGTTTTGTCCAAACACCCCTTGTTCTCTACTGATAACATCTTAAGCACCTACTATGGGCCATACTCTTTCAGGTGCTCTGCAGGTCCAGGCCAGGGCTTCTCCATGCCAGGGTGACTGTGGGTGGCATCCTGCCATGTTGCCGCTAGATGCTAGTAGCAAACCTGTGCCAATCAAAATGTCTGCAGATATTGACAACTATTCCCAAGAGAACAAATTCACCCTCACTGCTAACCACTAAGATCACTGGTTTTAAAGGCACATGGCTGACTCAAATCCTGAATGCCTCTCCCACTAACTAAAGAGTGCAGGAAGTGCTCAGCCTCTCTGGGCCTCTGTTTGTTTATCTGTAAAATGGGAGAGCTGCAGAGTTATTATCAGACAAAACGGACTTTGTACTTGGAATTCCTTCCCATCATGCCTTTCCTGACCAGCCACTCACTCCCTTGCCTCCATCTTGTTATACAACACTCTCTCACTGAAGGCCTCCCATGAACTCCCATCAGCTCTCCTCCTCTCCCCCCCCCACCCCGGCCGCCCCCAACGGCTAGCCTGTTCTCTGCTTCTTTCTGGTGCTGACCATCCAATGTGGTACTGGTGTTGGCTTTTTATTGGCCAGCTTCCACAAGGGTGTGTTCACCAATGGGAGCCTCTGAGGCAGGAACTGTGGTGAGTTCACTGGGGGTGTTCAACGTGTGACTGCTGGATAAACCGCGGTGTCCGAAGTACTCCACGAAGCTCAGGTTCCTATTACCCTCCCTGCTTCGGTGTGGAAGACACTGGTACACAAGTCAGGGACTGGCTCAGAGAGCCGTGAGGAGAAGCAGGAATACGCCAGGTGGACCACGCCACCTCCAGCCTCCTCTTCAGGCTGCTTCCCACTACTCTGATGGCATCATGGTCTCGGAACCCTGGGAGTCTCACCTACGCATGTGGAGAGCCATCAGAGTTGTGTATGTTTGCCAAAGTGTGTGCTCACATGTTCCTGTCTCCTAGGAGCCTGCATACTCAGAGAAACACACATGAATACATACACAAGAACCAAGGAATCTAAATGTCTATGTTTGTATTTCTGCCCATGGTTAGCTGCTGTCTGTGGGTCTGAGGGCAACTAGGCGGTGTGTGTCTGTCACCTGAGTGTCTGTGTGTTTGACGTGTGTATGAGAGTAATTGGGTAAACCAGATGTGCATCCTTAAGAAGTCCACGCCCACTCACTGAGAAGAGGCAGCAATATGCATTTCTCTGCGTGTCACCTGGTGTCTATGAACACATAACGGAAGTGTGTTCCTGTCTGTCTGCATTCATTTTTTTCTAACCAGCACCCCCATTCCCACTTCTGTGTTCCCCCATTCATATTAGGTACAGAGATAGGGACAGGCCCAGAAATACATTCAGAAACACGTCCAGGTGAGAGAAATGACCCTCTTACATCTGAACACATATAGACATGCGCAGTGGTGCACACGAACAAACAATCCTTCCCTGAGGTTGCAGACCCAAGACCTGAAGACATGCTTCAGACACCTTGCCAGCACCGGACCTCCCGTTCCTGAACACCGTGCACTGTCCCCACGTCACTCTCACGGACTGACACAGAGTCCAGCCTGACAAACAGCTCCATCTAGAGGGCTGAGGAGGCTGGTGTGTATCTCCTGTCGGTGACAGCCTGTAGCCTTCAAGGAACCTCACTCAGGCTCCTGGGCCTCATGCCAGCTGGACTTAGCACACAGGGAGCCTGGCTCTTTAGGATGGCCCAGATGATGGCCGCGAAGACCACAATGCTTGCTCGTGGAGATGTGAAGGCTTAATGCCACCAGGCCTGGCACACAGTAGGTGCTACTTAGAAGTGGCTTCAGCCACTGCAGAGACAGGATGACCCTAGGACACTTCCCAGTTTACCATCCCCAGCTGTCTGGTTGATGTTTGCACAACCATGCTGAATTCTCCCACCTGAAGACTATGTATCTTTGTTCTTACCAGGAATGCGCACCATCCAACCTCAGTTACCCAACCCTTCCATCAGTCATCCCTTGCTGATGCTGTCTTGGGCTCTTACTTTCTGGAAAAGTGTTTCTCTTCTTCTAGGAGGAAGATCAACATGCAAGAAGAGACATCTTCCAGTCTAATCCTGAGAAAGATCGCATCAGGATGGGTGAGCTATTCAGCCAGAGAGTTGGAGGAACATCGATGTGGTTGCTATAGGGTCAGGGATGTGTCCCCTCCATAGATAATGAGGACAGAAATGTCACTACATGAGAGATTAGTCATGGAGGAGGCTTTCCAGAGGTGGAAGACACTGGGCAAAGGACTGTCGCCATCACACACAATTCCCATTGTGGGGCTCAAAGCTCGTGTTCTGTAAACTCTGGGTATCCAGAGTGAAACTGATTACCCTCAAGGCTGGCCACCTAATGTATAATAAACTGAGTGTGGATGTCCCATTTCTTCACTATGCTGTATCGTTCACTAGGCAACAGTCCCTGCAGGTGCAAGATGTAGGAAACACAGCCATGGTGGTCAACAGAGATGGGGACTAGCTTAGGACAATTCCTTTACCCTTTGAGGCAGAGTTACCCCACTCCCTCTTTTTTTCACATCTTTGATAGTGATATCTACTGGAACTGGTCATAGCCTTTGCTGTTCACAGCCCCACTGGCTTCTACATGCATTAGGTTCTCACAATCCACACATCCTTGGGAGAAAATCTTCTCTCTCTCTCTCTCTCTCTCTCTCTCTCTCTCTTCTCTCTCTCTCCCTCCTTCCCTTCTTCCCTCTGTCTCTGTCTCTGTCTCTGTCTCTGTCTCTGTCTCTCTCTCTCTCTCTCTCTCTCTTCCCCCCTTCCCTCCCTGCCTCCTTCCCTCTGTCCCCCCCTCACATTCTCTTCCTCCTTCCTCTCCCTCCTCTCTCTCCTCCCCTCTCCCCCCTCTTTCTCCTATTGGTGGGTCATCACTCCCCCATGACCTCAGAGCCACCCTACTCAATCCAGCCCTACACTCTAGTCACAGTCTCTAAGCAGGTGTTTATTGTGACTGCATTCCATCACCACCTGGAAGAGAAGTGGGCTCCCTGGACTTCAACACTAAACAAAGCTCATACTATGGGTTTTCTTCTCCCAATAAGCCTTCAATCCATGTCCCACCCAGACTCAGAGCCTCCTGGGAGCACAGAGCCTTTTTCTCTCCTTCACTGTATTCCAGGGCTTGTAAAGTCTTTGTCCCTTGGGTGGAACATCTTCCTTCTTGTCCATCTTCACAGCCAAGCACCCTGGTCACCTCAAGCTTGAACTCTAAATAGCTTCTGAGCTGCCTCCAACCCACCACCCACAAGCCATTAACAGAGTGAACCGAGACTTCAGACTGAAGCATTCCACTCTTAGCCACTTGCCCTACCCAGGCAATCACAGAAGAACACAGGGTGATGCACCAAGGGGCTCCCCACTGTACTGTTCACATCAATGAGATGCTGGAGTTAACTGCCCTCCATGAAGGACCAGTTAATTAAATAACATCACCACAATAAAAGACCGTGTAACTGCTGAAAAGACTCAGTCCGTGTCCGCAGTGACACAGACTGGCTCCCTCAGCACACTGGTAAGTTAAAAAAGCAGGTTGCAGGCGATATGCAAAACATGGTGCCATTTCTGTAAAGCTATAGATAGCTGTGTGTATGCGCACGCACGCATGTGTGTATGTGTATGTGCATGCGCACACATGTCCATGTGCCTGTGTGTGCGTGTGTGTGTGTATGTGTGTGTGTGTGTGTGCAGGCACACACATGTCCATGTGCCTGTGTGTGTGTGTGTGTGTGTGTGTGTGTGTGTGTGTAGGGAGGAGAGAGAAGAGAGAACTGTTCATCTTTATCCTTATTCATATGAACAGAAAAAAAATCTAGGAAGATAGGAACTAAAAAGCCAATGGTGAGTAACTGTGGGGTGGGGTTGTTAGAAGAAGCGTACCCAAGACTGTATTTTATAACTCTTTAATCTAAGAATAAGTGCACAGCCTGTAAGTGTGGAGCTTGGTGACTTTTTACAAACTAGGGAAGAGTGTATAATCAGCACAGATTTAAGCAAACAAGTGGTGTCACTAGGACCCTGAGGAGTCCAGCCACCTCATCACCTGCCATTTACAGGGGTAGCCCCCACACCGCTCTCTGATGGCAGTAGTTACTTTTGCCTGGTCCTCACTGTTACAGTTTCCAGGGGCAGCACCCACACCGCTCTCTGATGGCAGCAGTTACTTTTGCCTGGTCCTCACTGTTACATAAGGCCTGAGTCTTTCCTGGTGAGGAGAGGAAGTCTGCTGACTTCCACCTTTGAGATCCATGCACATGGCTCCCTCCGACTTGTTTACGCACTGTCTGGGTGATGGGCTTTGCTGGCTTTTGCTCAAGTTTGAGGCTATGAAGGGATGGGGCTGCTTGGCTAGTCCAGTGGGAGGCTCCTGGGGGAGTCTGCACCTCGAAGGCTCCTGGGGGAGTCGAGTCTGCAGCCATGTCTTCTGGAGATGGACCTCAGAGCAGAGCTGCAGGGTCACAGGATTCTGCCTTAGCTGTCTCTGCCAAAGGCCGTCACCGATTTAGAATCTATCTAGCACACTGGGGAGGAGGAGATTTTCTTTCTGTCTTGTGTGCTTATTTGTCATTTGGATTTTTAAAAAATAGTTAAATGCATTAAGTCCACAATATAAATGGAACTAAAATACAAATAAATTCGCAAATAGATCAGAGCTCTAACCATGCCATGACCTTACTTCGGGCCTTAGAGTGGATCTTCCTGTCCTGACAAATTAAATTTAATCACTGTACCAGAGATGCCACTGATTCTGTCTAAATCAGTCGCCACACAGCCTCCCCTCTCCCTGTAGCCTGGCTGGGCAGCTCACACTGCTCATCCATCCTCAGAACTCCCCCATCTTCATTCCCTCTCTTTGCTTCCCCCACCACCCAGCTCCCTCATATCCACCAAACTTCTAAGCATCCCCTAGAGTCTATCCTTAAAGAACACCTATACTAGGTACTCTGTAACCCAGACTGTCAAGGATTCGGAGTAACAGCACACAATTCTTAGAAGTGCTATGAGCACTAAACGTAACAGGTTACAGTGTGGCACAGCCAGTGCCGTCGGGACTTCACAGCAGCAGGGCCCCCTGCAACAGGCCTGCACCAGACTGACATTGACAAAAGCCAGTAGTAGACTGAAAAGGGGCCAATGGCACTCTGACCCTCCCTGCAGAACTGTTGCCTACTGATGAGTTCTGAGAGGGGAGCACACTTTTTTTTTCCAGTTGTATACCCAGAGATGAGCCCACCATGCTCCAATTTGCAGTCCTACACTCATGGTCACAAAGATTGCTCAGGTTAAACTCAGTAGGCTACACAAACATGCATACATGTAAGATGTGGGTAAAAAAATGGACTGATAGGAGTGGGGTTAATAGGAATGGGGAGGGAAAATAGCAGCAACCAGAAATGTACTGTGTGTGTGTGTGTGTGTGTGTGTGTGTGTGTGTGTGTGTGTCTGTGTGTGAAACTGTCAAAGAACAAATCTAATAAAAGATTAAAATAAACCTAATAGGTTATGCAATAATTTAATAGGATTTCATCCTCTGGACATTCTAGTGATGCAGGCCAGCACGCAGCAAAATCGGCCGTCACCAGTGTATTATCACTATGTCAGTGCCATCAACCCACTTAATTCTCCCAATGACCTTGACAAAGTCGCCACTCCACTTTACCCAGGAAGAGAGTGGGGACAGAAAAGTGACTTCCATTGCATGTGGCAGTACACAGTGGTGATGCCAGGACTTGGAATATGCTGGCAGGATAAATATAAATGTGTGGCTAGCCTGGGCTACAATGCAAGTCCTCGTATCCAAAAAGTAACATTCCTAAGGACACACAGATATCCACATATGCTCAGGGCAGAGCTGATGCTAAATCCAGGTCTTTCTGATTCCCATGCCAGGTCTTTCAGTCTCCCTCCCTCTCTCTCCCCCCCTCCCTCTCCCTCTCTTTTTCTCTCTCTTCTCTCCCTCTCTCCTCTCCCTCCCTTTCCCTCTCTCTCCCTTTCTCTCCTTCTCTCCCTCTCTCTCTCCCTCCCTCCGTCCCTCCTCTCACCTCTGTGTGTGTGTATGTGTTTGTATGTATTTACACCATGGAACATGTAGAAATCAGAGGAGTCAGTTCTCTACTTCCACGGTGTGGGACCTGGGGCTTGGTAGCAAGCACCTTTCCTGGCTGAACCACCCTGCCGGTACCCTCATACAGGTCTGTTCTTCAATTAAGGTATAGTTTTTGTTCTTTTTAATGATATGCAGGTGTGTGCCTGTGTATGTGGGTACATGCACATGAGTACAGGTGCCAGCAGAGGGCAGAGGCATCAGACTCCCCTGGAGCTGGAGTTACTGGGTGCTGGAAACCAAAGCCATGCCCCCTGGAAGAGCAGTCAGTGCCATCTCTCCAAGATAGATTGTTAATGAACCACTAAAATATTCACTGATCTCTAACGCAGTGTTCAAAGCCATCTCTCCCAAGGAGACTTTTCCTAACCAGCTCTTGAGCTGACCCCTGATCTCCACCTCTCCTGGAGCATGGACACTGTGCATGTTGGAGCAGGGGCATGTCAGTCTCGTGCAGACAATGTGAGATCAGTCCTCATTTGTTTCCACTTAGCACTGAGAATACTACCCAGCTGCCCACCCCACTAAACTTGTGTTTCACTAGATTGGGGTAGAGACATGTCCCCAAGAAAACTACGTGTCTTCAGCAAAGATAGCAAGGGGGCATTACTCAAGTTGCTCATACCCGAAGAGGAACGGCTTAACGCATCTTCTTCTAAGAGCATTTACAAAGAGCAGGAAAATAATAATGACAAATTGTGAGAGCAGACACAATTATTTTTAGCTGTTACCCTGTTCTGTGCACTATTAGACATGTAATTCAATCCACAATGCCTCCGAGAGGCAAGCATTATAGACTAATTTTACAACAAAGAAGCAGGCTCGGAGTCATTCAGTAACGTATCCAGACATACATCAGACAAGCTAGATCGAGCGTGAAACCAGGATCAGAGCTGGAATAGACCTTGCATCCTCAGCCACTGGAGGCCTCGGGGGGAGGACAGAGGCGGGAGATGGTGGGTGGCGAGCTGCCCCTCACCTGGGCATTTCACTGCAGGTGAATGTTGCCAGCTTTGTTTCCTACACAGATAGCCTGACACAGAGAGGTTATATGACTTGTCCCCAGGTCCTCCGTTCCTAACCACCACTAGTCCCACAATGAATGTCTAATCCCATCTCTGTGAGGGTCCACTGTAGGCCCACATAGCAGCCTATGAGTCCCAAGGTACAAAAGAGCTCTGGGTGACTCAGTTAATTAAAGCCAGGATGAGAGAGCCAGCAAGCCCTAGCATACTGCTGCCTTTTCTGATGGCAATCCTTCCTCTGTGGCTGACTTCTCCCTGGCCTGTCATTCCCGGTGGCTTTAGCTTGCCCTGCCTTACTTGGCTGAGCTTGCAAATCCACCTGAAAATTGAAAGCTGAAACAATCTGTGGGGTCTGGAGTGCTAACAGTGCCCTGGCAGTGTCTCCAAGGACAGGCCAGGCAGTCACAAAACACCCATGAAGACCCTTCCACCCCATCCTCGACCTAGAGCGGTCAGGATCTGCCATCCCTTGAAGCCAAGTTAGGATCCATTTGAAGCGAACCTAAGGACTTTCCAGACCAATACCTTCTCAGTTCAGAGGACAACTGGGGCTCCAGGAGGGGCATGTACCAGTGGCCATGTCTGTGGTGTGTGGCTGCCAAGCTCCCTGCTCTGTGGCTCACAGATGCTCACTAAGGCAGATATCTGCAGCACCTTCAGGACACGGAAGCATCTGCATTGAGAAGACTTTACAGCCTGGTTGCCTGAGTCCTTCACCCTGGTTCTAGCCACACTATTGGCTGTGTGATTTTGAGTAAGTTAGCCCCATCCTTTTGTCCCTGTTTCCCCCTCAGCTGTGCATGGCTGATTACATCTGTAATCCCAGCACTCTGGAGGATGAAGTAGGAAAATGAGAGTTCAAAGCCAACCTGAGTAATAAAGTGAGATTCTACGGCAAAAAGGTGGGGGGACCTGGAAGTGTGGTCCAGTGGTAGAGCATTTTAAAGATATATATGAAGCTCTGAGTTTGACCCATTCGCTAAAACACACACAAACACACACACACATACATACACACTCTTATACACACACAAACTCACATATACATATACACACATACACATAGACACACACATACACTCACACACATACATGCATACACATATATACACACATATACATTCACACACATACACATATACACATATACACTCACACACACATATGCATATAGACATATACATATACACACATACACATATATACACACACATACACACATACACATATACACACACATATACATACACATACCCTCACACACATATACACATATATACATACACACATACACTCACACATACATACATAGAACTTGAAAATATCTCACTGGTATTTTTCTCTTTTATGCCAAATGTTGTGTCCACTACAAAACTGTCCTTTCCCACCAGCTTTCCCCTATGGCCTGCGTGAGCTTTCTATAGAACACACCATCTCTTTGATTAGTAACTTTTGAGACGCCCCACGGCTTACAGAATACATCAAAGGCCATAACACACCGCTTTTCCTCCCTGGTCCCAATTTACAACCCTAACCTCATGCTGCTGATCCATTTCCCTTTCTCCTAGTGAGCTTGGCATTCTCCTAGGTGGAATACTTCCAAATGTGGCCAGCACACCACACCCCAACTTCTTATATCACCATGCACAGAAAGCCTTAGACACTCTCTTCTTCTCTAGACAGAGTTTTGTTTTGGGAACAAGGTCTCACTACGTAGCTTTGGCTGGCCTGGTACTTGAAACAGATGCCAGGTTACCCTTGAACTCACAGAGAACAGCCTGCCTCAGCTTCCCCATTGCTGGGATTACAGACGTGTCTAATCACACCCAGCCTAGGAGGGAGATATTTTTAAAGCAACTGTTTGTTGGATTATAATATACACAAAGACAAGTTTACAATTATGTAGTACATGGTTTTGGGGTACTCAGAGCTTAATGAGTATTATACAAGTGCCGGCTTCCAGATGTAGAAACAGACCTTTCCTGATTCCCAGAAGTTCCCCCACCCACACCTAACTCCCCACCACAAGAACAGTATAAGGGTTTACATTTGTGTGGATGTGCAGAGACCCGTGTGTCTTCCTCAAACACTCTCTCCCTTACCTCTTGAAACGTCTTTCCCTGAGCCTGGAGCTCACCGATAGGCTAGAGTGACTGGCCAGTGCGCTCAGGAACCTGCGTGTCTCTGCCTACCCAGTGCTGGCATGACCAATGTGCACTGCTGCTTCTTGCACGCCTGCCGGGATCAGCCTCCAGTGCTTATGCTTGCACAGCATGTACTTTATTGGCTGTATCATCTCCCCAGCCTGTCTTATAACTTTAACACCTAGAACCACCTAATATATCTTCTTGACTGTCTGGCTTCTTTCACTCAAAATTACGTTTGTGAGGTTTGTCATTCTAATGGCTTTCATTCACTCTCTTTATTGTAGTACAATGTGTGAATGTATCAAAATAATCTCCATGCATTCTATTATTGGTGAGCACTTGGGTAATCTCCATATGGAGATATTACAAATGGCTCTGCCAAGACTATTCTTGTGCGTGCCTTTTGGTGACCATTTGTATGCAGTTCTGCAAGGCACAAGCCTACGGCTTGGAAATGCTAGGCCACAGGATACAGGTTTAGGAGGCCCCCTACAGCATGCTCTGGGCTGGGTAGGTGAACACATAGATTACCCTTCAGCAGGAAGCTATTTCTGAAGAAATGGCATTCAGAGCAGAGAATCTTTGCTGGGGGATGATGGAGGAAAGATTGCTGATGAATGTCGACTTGGCTCACACCTGCATCCCCGAAAAGGAAGATCTGTTAAATTTACAGAGAGCAGACAACACTCAGGATGGGAGAAGAAGGAGTAGAATCTAGTCTGGGACCATCTGGCATTAAGTAAAGTCTGCATATTATCATTGACCTCATTCAGTGTCATCTGTTCTCCAATACCAGGCCTAACAGTGGTCATCTATCTCATCAATATTGCAATGTGCATGTCAGCATCTTCAGGATTATGGTGCTGGATAGCCAATTTAGAAACTAAATTCTAGAAGGCTTTGGCCCTCTTGGTGGTACAAAGTATGGGTGGCTCTTAAAGGCCTCAGACAGTGTGGTGTGCAGAAACCAAGCAGCAGCAGCAGCAGCAGCAGCAGCAGCAGCAGCAGCAGCAGCAGCAGCAGCAGCAGCCATCACCACTGCCTCTGCCTAGGCCACAGGAACTGTCCATGGTACTAGCCAACTGCAGAGGTTATGGTGTTGGTTGACACAAAGGCCTGGACCTGGCTTTGGGTGGAGCTCACAGGAGGGACAATTTCAACACTAGGAGACATACCCATCTCATCTAGTATATTTTAAAATGACATTTCCTCTCCATCAGCTGCTCCAGAAGAATCAAGTTTCAGGGGCTGGAGAAATGGCTCAGTGGGGAAGAGCTACAGGAAGACCTGAATTTGGATCCCAAGCACTCATGAAAATAAACAGGTATGGCCTCAAGCATATGTAACCACAGGGATGTGGGAAGCAGAAACAGGAAGGTCACTATGGCTTGCTGGCCACCAGCCTGGCCCCTGGCTCAACTGAGTGACAGAGAGGACACCTAACATCCTCCTTTGCCCTCCATAAGACATTGGCACGAACACTTGAATTCGGTGTACACACACACACACACACACACACACACACACACACACACAAACATTAACAGTAAAAATAAAATATATTTTTAAAAAAGTATGCTTCCACAGGAGATGCCATCACCAAGTTCAACCATGAGACGTGCTCGCGGTTATTCCCCTCCCCCACGTGCCCCCATTGATGCTGAGTCTGGACCGTTTTCACAAGGAAGGTGGAGCCCTGGGGCTAATGTACCAAGGTGGGCAGGAAGCTGAAGCAGAAGCAGGATCTTGGTTCTCTGAAGATGCCATCATGTTTGCCCTTGGGCACGAGGAGAGGAGAATGCCTCTGGCCTTCTCAGAGGCCTACAGAGGGTCTGAAGGGAAGACACAGAGATGGGAGACAAGGAAGAAAGGAGGCAAAGGTGGATGATGAGGCTTTGGGTGCACTGGAGAGAGAAGGCAGAGTGTGAGAGCTTCTCCAGGCTACTGTTTGTAACACAGACACACCCGGCTTTGAAACCCTACCAGCTTCTGTCCTATAAAGAAATTCCATTTGCACCTACTGGGCTTGTTTCTGGCACCAAGTCTTTCTCAGTGTGGGGGTGGGCTATCAGGTGGGGGAGGGAGAGGTAAGATGAGGCAGATGATTCTCATTCACCAGTCTCTTCACTAATTACCTATTCAGTGGCACAGCCCGTGCCGGAGACTCACAACTTGGATGAATGAAACCCAGACTCCGCTGCAACTCTGTCTACCTGAAGAGGCAGACAAGGAAAGGGGCAATTATCACACAAGGTGCCATAATTACAATGTAGCATAGAACAAGGGCAGAGATGTGTGCACGGCATTATGAGACCCAAGGAGAGAGATAATTAATCTTACCCCAGAGGCAGAGGCGGGGTCTGGCTTGAAAGCAGAACTGCTTCAATGCTGAATTATACTTAATTGCAAATAAAATAGTATTTCATTGACCATGCAAGTGCTACCCTCTGGTACAGCTGAAGGTTACGTTGACAAGTGGAAAGCATGTGGGGGAAAAAAAAATGTGCACTCAAAAGGTCAATGGCGGCTCGAAAATTCTGGATGCAGAGTAAATACAGTGGGGGAGGGGTCCTACACTCACTGGAGGAGGCGATGGAGCTAGTCTCTCTGTTCCAGCCAACATGAAATGACCTTATAGCGAAGGAGGCTTGAAACAGTCACCAAGAGACAGCCTACATCCCGCCAACCTCTTCTCAGGAAGCCATTTCCACCAGCCCTCAGGGCAAACTGAACACACCGCATTAAAAGCAGTGGATTGTGGGCAAAGGTGCAGCCTATGTCCCTGTTGGGCACCTCATGATAGACACAGCATCCAAGACTTCCCAGGTTTGCTCCAAACCTGTACTACAAAGCCTGACGTCTTGCACGTAGCAGGGGTTCTGTCTACACCAGTTACTCACCCTTCACCCAACAGCCCCACTCACTTCTGTCTCAGCAGCACAGGCTCTGGAGCTGTAGAACTGGGTTGAGAGCTGGAGGAGCCCTCTTCCCTAGCACCCTTCTACAGTACTGAAGTCCGAATCCAGGGCTTTGTCTGTGCCAGGAAAGTGCTCTGCCACTGAATGTGTCCCCAGCCTAGCCTCTGTCCTTTCTGAGCAGCTGAGAAAGGTACTGAGTCTATATAAGCCTTGATTCCCTTGCAGGCTAGGCGTACTGACACAGTCCACTATATACCCTTGTAAGAAGTCAGTGTATCATCAGTCAGCTCTCACTAGGCTATGCTGCAGTAACAAAGGGCTCCAGATTTCCATGACTTATACAACAAAGGTTTAGTTCCTGTTCATATTCAACATTACTTATGAGTCATTGGGAGTCCTGTCTCAGGAATAACTCTGAGGCCTGGGGTGAAGGAGCGAGTCCTGTGTGAGAAATGATGCTCTGGCGGCTCTAGTGGCTTCAGGAATTAGGAGAGACAGCCATCGAGAGCGCTTTTCTAGCCACTGTGCTTTTCTCTTTGTATATTTCAAAGGTTAAAAAAAAAAGTATAAAAGAAAAGAAGAAAGAAATGGAATGACTCTGATAATGCAAAAAGGCCAAAGGTCCAGAGGATGGGGAAGTTTGGGGAAGCCTGGGCGCACACACTGGAGAGAGAACTTATTTAGTCACTAAATGATTCATTATGACGAGGCAGCAGAGAGCCTGCCATCACAGCAGAGAGCCATACTGACTGCGAACTAGATTCCTCCTGTCCCTTGTGGGGCTGGATTCATGGCATAACACATAGCAAGGGAAGGATATAGAGTAGATTACAGCCACAATTACCAATGACACCAAGGTAGACACAGTCTTTCTAGTTTCTGGAAACTCATGAACCAAGCTCTGAGAACTGGAGCAATTGGCCAAAGGTTCCTCACCAAGAAAGTGGCAGAGGCAAGAGGCAACATCAGTCTGTGTGGAGCGCAAAGCAGCAGCCATCAGTAGATCCAGACAGTCCAAAGGTGCATGAAGGTATGGATAAGCAAGCCATGGCATATACACACAATTAGAGATTACTCCACTATACAAAGGAATAAAGAGGTTTATGTGTTACGACATAAAGGAACCTTAACAACATTGTGCTAAATGAAGGAAGCCAGGCACACACACACACACACACACACACACACACACACACACACACACACACACACAAATTCAGTGACTTGATTTATACAAGACGTTGAGGCAAACCTACTGTGAAATAAAGACTATCTGTCCCCGGAAGCCTTGCAGGTGTAGCTGCTCTGTCACACATGCTTCAGTAGGTGGCAGAGAGGAGAGAGGCCATGTCTACACTCAGTGTTCTGATCTATGAACTTCTAAATGATTATTGCCCTAACATATCCTGTAAAGTGAGCCTGAGAGGACCACCAGTCCTTATGCCAAGCAGGTCCCAACAGTTCCTAGGACCAAGAGTGAGCCAGAGACTCGAAGAAACCCACTTGGAACTGAGGACCTGAGAGAGACAGACAACCCTTGCATGGGGCCACTCGGATGAGCCTGGTGAGGAGCTAGCCCAAGGTAACAACAAGACTGGCACCACTGGACCTGGACAGGGAGCTAGCCTAAGATGACCACCCACTGGGTGCTGTGCAGGCCTGGGGGAGTAAACCATGCCAGAGATGACCCTCCCACCCCGCTCCCATATTGCCCAAGTGAGGCATAGCACTCCGGGGACCACGCCTGACATGACCTCAGGCACTCAGAGATACAAGGCACCACTAAGGGGAGCAAGTAAGTGGTGGAGAGATGGAGGAGAAAGAGAAACAGAAGGCTGCAGGGACAGTGAAGAGAGGCAGAACTGGAGGCTCGGAAGCAGGGTCTGTTACCACCAAAGGCCAGGCAGTTGTCCCTGGTCTGGGCTGCTTGCTCAGGGACATGTTGATGTCTGAGGACTGTGCAGAACTGTCCCCAGCCCTCACCTTGGGCATCATGGGAGAGCTGGCCCTGGGGGGCTTGAGAGCAGGAGAGCTAACTCAGTCCCCAAGCCAGCTGTAGCACTCAGGAGAGAAGCCCCCTCCCCACCAACCCCCACTCCCCTGTCCCAAACATTTCATTTGGGAGTTGTGGGTGAGCCAGACCCCAAGGATACTAGGGTAAGAGAGCTGGCCCTACCACTCTTCTCTCGTGTGGGTGTGTGAACAAGGGACAGATTACCCTCCTCCTCCCTTGCCCCTCACCACCTGTGGCAGACAGGAAACTTGACCCTGGGTTCATGAGAGGGAGAGCTGTCCTTGCTTCTCACCAGCTGCAGCACTCTGAAGACCAGGCTCCACACCTTACTTGGGCAGCACAGTAGAGCTGACCCTGACCCCGACTCCGACCCCGACCCCGACCCCGACCCCGACCCTGACCCCGACCCTGGTGGTGGGGGTAGAGGTGAGCTGGCCTGAGGACATGAGCATGGGAGTGCTGGCCCTGCCAGTTTTCTGCTGTGAAGTAACTTGGAGGAGCTCCCCAACCCCAGCCTTGCCACCTACATAGGCAAGAGAGCTGGCCCAGAGGTCACCAGAGTGGAAGAGATGGCCCTGTCACTTGCCTGCTGCATCACTCAGGAGAACGGGCCCTGCACCTTGCCTGGGCAGCTCAGTAAAGCTGGCTCTGGATGTGGGGGTTGCCGTGAGCAGGCCCAAGGGCATGAATGGGGGAGAGCCGGTGGGCTGAGCAGCTCAGATGCCTCTCAGGCCCAGATCCAGGGCTTTGAGTGGGTCCCCCTGAACATTTACCCATTGATGAACTGCTGGAGTGCATGAAGGGGAGGGTCCTACGGGTCCAAAACTACAGGATCTTCACACAGAGCAACAACAGGATATCCTAGAAGAGTCTCAGTGAGGTGCCAGTGTCGATAGAGTAGCAGAAGCCAGAAAGACCAAGCCATTGCAATAAACATTCGCAAGCAAAGAACAAAAGGGTATACTGTGGGACACACTGTGACACACTGCAGCTTCCACAGTGAGATTTTTTTTTCCTCTGTTGGGGGAGGTTACAAGGGTGGAGAGTGGGGGGAGATGAGTGGGATTGGGGTGCATGATATGAAATTCACAAAAAAACAATAAAAAGTTTTTTAAAAAAAAAAAAAAAAAAAGGCTAGGGCTGGAGAGATGGCTCAGTGGTTAAGAGCACTGACTGCTCTTCCAGAGATCCTGAGTTCAATTCCCAGCAACCACGTGGTGGCTCACAACCATCTATAACGGGATTCGATGCTGTCAACAGCGATAGTGTACTCATATGCATAAAATAAATAAATAAATCAATCAATAAATAAATAAATATTTAAAAAAGACTAGTGTTTGTCAGGGCAGGAGTGAGGAGGGATAGAAAGTAGTCATGGATACAAAGTAACTTTAAGGGGTAACAAAAATGTCCACCTGACTTGGGGTGACAGTTACTTATCTGTGGATATACTAAAACCCATAGAACTGTATCCTATACAAACCAAACACAAGCAGATGAACTATATGATACATGGATTACATTGCAGTAAGGTGTGTGTATGTATGTTAGTGTGTATGTGTGTGTAACATATAACTCTCCATCCATATCATTTCATATCCCAGGCCTGACTTTAACCTCATTCTTCACAGAACCCACAAAGTCAAGGAGACAGTAGTGTAGGGGTAGGGAAGGCCTCTGCCATGGATAGGAAACATTCTCTTGAACAAGGAGCTAGCTTGTGACCCTTGCTGGAGGCCAGGCAAGCCTTCACCTCAGAATGCACTTGAACACCAACAGGGACCTGGGAACGAAAACACCAGACGGCGTGGCCTAGACCAGCAGGTTGATCTTCAGTGGCACATCCCTGAGAGGAAGGACCAGGGGATCAGAAGATAAAGAGGATAGGAAACTTTGGGATCAAGAGGTTTTCAAACAAGCTGTCTTAGGCTGAGCAAGTTTATTAAGAAGTGCAGCATCTTATATGCAGTTTTCCTGAAAGGAAAAATGCAAGTGTCAGCAAAAAAACCTATCAAATAGAACCGAGTCAGCAGGAAGATAATCAAGCAATGCTGCACATAGGAACAGAGGATTATCTCAAGTGTGCCACAGACTGAGCACATGGTGGCCTTTGGGACTGATAACCATCATCCCTTGGGGGGAAGAGTTAGGTTCTCAGGATCCAAAGCCACAGCTTCCCCAAGGCCCTGGCTGCGAGCCATTGCTGGCCTTGCCAAGCAGGTACCTGATTTTAGGAATCAGGTTTCTTAGGAAACCAAGTTCCTTCTCTGTACATCAGGGCCTCGTGGAGAGTCCCAGAACAGCTTAGCCCTCAACAATGGGGAATATGGACATGGGCGGAGGGTAGGACTGGGATGATGGAAGTTGCTCGTCTTCTATGCTTCAGGCTCTCCAACTCCATCCTTCTCAACTGACATACGGACAACTTCCTTAGAGCTGACCAGTTGGAACCAGCTGAAATCACCAAGCAGCAGCACCCTTGAAAGCAATTCCACCCTGGCAAGCTGCCTTCAGCCCTGGGAGCTATGAGAAATGGCAGCCTTGAGCAATATATTTGCTGTTGATTCTGCTCAGCCCCTTAGATCGCAAGACCAGTCCCTCTTTGAACTGCCCTGCAGGACAGCATCTCCATGTGCCAGCTAATTCCTCCCAACAAGAAACTTCCAGCTTAATGCAGGCTGGGGCCTCCTCACCCCCTCCCAACCCCTCAGTTTAAACAAAGATGTGTCTTGAACTGGCCTTGATGGACCTGAAGAGCTACTAGGCCCAGCTCGGCTGCGGCACCTGGTTCTTTTCACTCTCTCAAATGAGGACAGGGACCACGCCTGCCAGAGAGCTAGCTGTACAGGTGCCTGGCACTCAGTAGGTGCTTTACACAGAGGCTGTGCCCAGTGAATTTCAGCCTGGAACCTCTCAGCATTAATGTGCAAACGGTCCTGGGGGCAGGGTGGGGCATGGTCTTGTTAACCGCAGATTCTGACCTTGCTGATTTGGGGTGGTGGGACCTGAAAGTCTGCTGTTCTGACAAGTCCTAGGTGAGGCCGACACTGTTGATTTGTGGCCCACATACTGAATCGCAAGATTCCTCTCTTTTCTGATTTCATCGCTTTTCTTGGTCTTGAAGGAGCCTCTTGAGAGCTGATGAATGCTATTCACTCCTCCCTTAGAAAAGAACCTGCCAGACAGACAATGCACTGCAGAGATCTTTAGGGCTTGTGATTCTCAGGTTAAAAGCTATTCTCCAGCACCTAGAAACCTTGGTTCTGAAGGGAAAAAGGAAGCAATAGGGGCAGAGAGGGGCAAGCCCTAGCAGGGACCTGGGCATGGTGGGTCTGGTCCCAGCTATGGACTTTCCATGTGACATCAAATAAATTTCCAAACCCTCTGGCAGATTGGTGATGATCAACATATTCTCTCTCTCTCTCTCTTTCTCTCTTTCTCTCTCTCTCTCTCTCTCTCTCTCTCTCTCTCTCTCTCTCTCTCTCTTAGCTGTTGCCTAAAATACCCCATGCTAAGAATTCTTACACTGTTTCTGGATTTAGAAAAAAAAAATATGCCATGGTTGATTGGTGATGCCTGCCATGGTCCTGGGAAAGAGGGACTTGGTTAACTGGTGATATCTGCCAAGGTCCTAAGCCTAGAGGTCCTCTGGGACTTCCTGGCAGATGTCTGCCTCCCCCAGAGGGCCTTCCAGTGGTGGCATCCATAGCTCATTTGAGTCACACTAGACTGAAGAGGGAGAGGCTTGGGCTTGTCCTCTAAGATAACAGGCGGATGGTTTTTCAAGGTGTTGCCTTCTCAGATCTGCAGTCACACAGACCTCTTGGAGAAGAGGGAGCAAAGGACAGGGTGTCCTTGTGCTCCTGTCCCTGGCTATTTTTAGCTTCGAGGACACAGGTTCAGGTGGAAGCCGAAATACAGAAGGGCCACCCAGCTCCCAAGGGAGGGGATGCCACCATCCTCCCACAGTCCCCAAGTTGCCGCATGGGTAGCCAAGTGAGACACCAGGCAATGTGCCAAGGGATAGGAAGGTCCTTACCTCCCACGAGACTTCCCAGTGGCTCTACCCCATGCTTCCCCAGGTAGGGCCAGTCACCTGCCGTAGGTATATCTAAGTTCTGTCAGTTGGTCCCAGTCTCACCTTGCTTCTTCAGACACCAGATGCACACACCTGTGCGCTTGTCCTGGAGGCGAAGGGGGGAGCACCAGCCATGGCAGGTGAGTTGGGGTGGGGAAAGCGCTGAACAGGGCAGCTGAGTTCCTTGTCCCTGGGCCCTTCTAGTCTGAGTAGAAGAGACAGCTACAGAAGGGCCAGATACAAGTACAGGAAGCATTCCGGCAGAGTCCTGCATCGGCATCTGTCTGCTAGGCTCCTCAGGAATACAGGTGTGCCCGCTCACACTCCATCCTGGGATCCCGAGGCTCACTGCCGCAGTAGGAACCTCTGGGGAAAATAGCTGTCTGTTGAAATACTACATTACAGATGTCTGTGGAGTGTAGAAGACCAAAGGATCCCACCTCGGACCAGAGCTGTTCACTTGTTCATCCACTCCAAGGTTTTGGTTGTTGTTAGTTAGTTTGTTTTGGTGTTGTTGTTGTTGTTGTTGTTGTTTTTATTGGGGGTGGAGGGTCCAAGACAAGGTTTCTCCATGTAGCCCTTGGCTGGCCTCGAACTCACAACAATCCACCCACCTCTGCTTTCCAGGTGCTGGCATTAAAGGTGCACAGCACCCCTGCCAGGATATGGGGTAGTTTCTAAACACATTTTATACAGCCAGTACTGTTTTGTCGCACCAGAACTCACATGGGCAACATAAGTCGGCAAACATTAGACATGGCAAATATCAGACAGAGAACTCGTATGCGGGGGGTGAAGGTGGAGGGTTCTCTCACTGAAGGTCTGGCGGGCTCAGCGTAATAAGCTGGGAAAGAACTGAAAATGGAAGCAGGGTGCGGCATCACACACTTGAAATCCCAGCACCTGAGAGGCTGAGGCAGGAGGATTGTCACATGTTCAAAGCCAAACTGGACTACACAGTGAGTTCAAAGGTAGCCTGAGATACATAGCAAAATTCTGTCTCCAAAAATCAAAAACAAAAACGAAAACCGAAGATACCCAAAGGGAGTAAAGGAACAAACATATGACTATCTCTCCAGGAAGAGGAACATAAAATCCATAGCGGCTTTATGCATGGTTTGTGCAAAGAACAAGTTGGAGCTGGGGAGCCATGCCTGGCAAGCACAGGGACCAGGGTTCAATCCCCTGAACCCACAGAAGAGCCAAGTGTGGTGGTTTACACTTGTAACGCCAACTGGGAAGAGGGAGATCCCTGGGGGTTACTAGCTAGCTCCAGGTCAAAGAGAGACCCTGTTTCACAAAAAAACAAAACCAGGGTGGATGGCCCCTGAGGAATGACAGCTAAGGTTGTCTTCTGACTTCTGTATGTGCTTGAGTACACACACACACACACACACACACACACACACACACACACTTCTGCATGTACGTACACACGTTGGTATGAATGGCTAGGACACACTAATCAAGGGGCAAAAAATGAGATTCAGATGCAGGAAAGGAGGCTGGAGGGATCTTCAGCAGTTAAGAGCACTTCCTGTTCTCAAAGAAGACCTGGGTTTGGTTCCCAGCACCCACCTGAGGTAGCTCCCAATTGCCTGGAACCCCAGGGGACCTGATACTCTCATCTGGCCTTTGCAGGTAACTACACACGTGCACACACACTCCACACAGACACACATAATTAAAAATAAAAGGAGAATGTAAAGATGCAGGAAAGGTCAGAGAAGGCACAGTTTGGAAGACAGGCCCTTCCGTGTGGAGGCCTGGCATACGGAGAGGACGACTCTCCGACAATGACCGAAGCGGCCCTGCATTCTCTGGGATTTACGCCTACTTCACAGACGGAAGGCTGTGATTCAACAGGTTTACTCTGCCTGTGCTCAGCAGAGTCACAATAGCCTCACCAGCAGCCTGGACGCAAGCCCCCGTCTTCCTCTACCACACCAGTCCCCTTTCATGTAAGCCAGAAGCACAGGTCTCAGAGTTCCTGCTCCTTGTGGACGCCTTTGAAAAGCTACGGAGGGTTGTCTTCCTCCCGAGAATAATTCTGATTTCCCCCAAGGGGAAAAACACAGCACACGATGATACCGCTTATGTGAAATTCCATGAGGTTGAAGGTTAGGGACTGAAAATAAGCCTTCTATAAACACGGGGGCTTCCAGATGTCAGGACTTTTTATAGGAATTAGGTTGACAAGTGAAGTGGGCCAGGAGCCGGGAAGCTGGGACCATGGCAGAGAAGGAGGATAAAGGATTGTGAGAGAGGGAAGCATTCTTTAGGACTCCTCGCCAGCAGTGAACACAGATACAGTGTAACCGTAGGTACGTTTTAGGCTACAACACTTTTTCTAGTTTCCTTGGTGTTGTCTGAGGTTTCTGGGCCAGGGCAAGGGCCTTCTGTCTAGTGGCGAGAGAGCAGGCCTAAAGCCCAGTTTCCCTAGAAGAGGAAACACAGTAGCAGACTTCTCACTTTCTTGGATAAGGAGGACACTGACAACGGGGGACATTTCACAGCCAGCCAGCACCAGCCTTGAGCCTCAGCAATCAGAGAGAACATTAGACTTTGGCTTTGGCAATGGCTGAGAGTGGAGGCGGGGCTCTGGACAGGGAATTGGTCTTGGCTGCACCTGCAGCTGACAGAGCCGATCTGAGCCCAGGCCGACTGAATAACCAGGTATATGTGCTCCCCAGGGACCCTTTGTGCCTGCAAGATGCTCAAAGACATCATAATTAGGTCTGCAGGGGCATTGTGCACAGAGAGAAGGTCCCTACAGCTGTTCCTAAACTGCCCAGCACAGAAGAAACCACGCAGGGCTAAGGCTGAAGAAGTCCCTGTACCCAGGACAAAATGATCTGCCAGCCCTCTTCCTTCCTCCCTTCCCACAGGGACTGTTGGGAGAATCTGACAAGGGTAAGGAAAAGGAAAGAAAGATGAGAAAAGCCAAACCTTGCCAGCTCAGTGGACCTTATAACCCACCCCTTACCCCAACTTTTCTGACCTTCATCTCCCCCTACCTTATTTGTTTATTTTGTTTATACAACACAGGGTCCCATGTATCCCAGGTTGACCTTGAACTCTTGATCCTCCTGCCTCCATCTCCCATGTGCACCTCTACCTGACCTGTGTCTTCTCACAGTACCACCCACCCCGCCAGTGATGGCGACCACAATGCAGGGTTAACAAAGCTGCTACAAATAACAGACATCTCGGGAGAACTTCCTCGCAGTGTGCCCATTGCACAAGGCAGGGCTAGTCACACACTCAACACTCGACGAAAACTTCCTGGGTATTGATTTCACCACTCAAAAGTCCTTCATAATAGTAATGATTGCACGGGGGCTTGCTCACACACACTCAACTTCATCCTTCCAGGGACCCGACTCTAAGAGCCATTATGTGCCCAGCTTGCTCATGTAGAAACTGAGACACAAAGAGGTTAGAGACACCGCCTTCAGGGTGGGATGAGAATGATGATGAGATGAAGAAGGGAGATGTTTGGACTCAGGTCTGACTGCATTTGAAATCTTTTTTTTTTTTTCTTCAAGTAGTTATTTTGTAGATAATGAAAACATTTCCACTATACATGCCATCACTGTGTTAGGGATCATGGTGAGGGTGACTGGATACAAGAGGAAGCTGCCTGTTGGTCGAGCAGGAGGAGCCCAAAGAGGCTATGAACTCCATCCTCATCACTAGAAGCACCCAAGAGAGACTATACCCCCATTCCTCAGGGAAATCGGGGACTGAGCTGCAGTTCCCAGATGGAAACTGGACAGCATACTGAATCCCCCGACAACTGAACACATGCATCACCAGGGGAGCCTGTGAGGTAGTGGATTTGTGGGCTCCGTGAAGATATTTGACTGAGTGGCTAGGCTGAGCTGGGGGTCCAGAGAAGCATAGGTCAAGGACCATCAGTAGAAGGGGGGCATCCTCCTTTCCTAAGACTGTCAAAGCCTTAGGAGCCATTTCAGCCAACAGAACACAGGGCCCACTCTTACTCTGTGTAGTTTGCTTAGCAACAGGGAGGGCTGTGTGTGTGCAGGACTGTGCCCAGCATGGTCACTCTGGTCTGCTTCCCCCCTGGGCTCCTCCAGGAAGCCTCCCTTACTTCCCAAAACCAAACAGCCTCTCACTGAGCTTTACTCCAGAAAGGTCTTAGCTGTAGACCACTGTGTCTCTACCTACCTGCCTCCTGCCCTGGAAGGCTGAGGCAGGTCTACCTCCACAAGCCTGAGCACCCAGCCAGCCCCAAGGGTGTGGTCCTGTGTGGGTGCTCACCAACTGCTCACAAACAGGGCCCGCTCTGCTCTATGCAGGACAGACAGGAGGTGGCAAGGAATGGAGCCGCTGTGGGGAGGAAGTAATCCAGGTCACCAGGTTGGGAGGAGACAACCTACAAATGCTTCCTGCCGCTGCGAAGTAGAGGCTGGGACTATTTATAGCTCACGAGCCTCCTGCTTCTTGCATTGAAATGCAGGGCCAGGCATAGAATAAAATCCTAGGGAGGTCTGTCAGTTTTAAATTTTATTTACTGATTGATTTTTTTTTTACAAGAAGAAGCCAGAGACAAGATACGCACCCCGGCCCTTCTGACTGAGCAGCAGGCACTGTGCTCTCCCTGTGCAGCCTGGCCAAACCCACGGCCAACAGCAGAAGGGCACTCTGTTCTAGACCCTACCCTAGAAATCCGAGCGAGGCCAGCCAGTGAAGGTCCTTTTGAGGGGAGTTTTGAATGATGGTGGCTTCAGCTCACAAACCAGTGTCATAGCATAACCATGCTTTAGTTTAAGCAAGTCTCCCTGTGCACATGCATGCGATCTCTCTGTCTCTCTCTTTCTCTCTCTCTCTCCCTCCCTCTTCTGAAAACAGCTCCAGTATATTCTACTTTTTTCTACTTTTGGAGCAAAAGATTAGGATTTCCCTCACTTTGTATTGTGGGCTTGTGTATCCATGTTGGAGCATGGTGTGTGTGTGTGTGTGTGTGTGTGTGTGTGTGTGTGTGTGTCCTCACACACTTGCAAGGACACGGGTGTGAACATCAGAAGGTCTGAGGTCAACCTTGGGTGTCATTCCTCAGGAACTGTCCACCTTGCGTTTTGAGACAGGGTCTCTCAGTGGCCTGAAACTCACCTAGCAGGCTGAGCTGGCTGACCATGGAGCCCCAGGAATCTGCATGTCTCTGCTTCCACAGTACTAGGATAACATGCATGTGACACCACACCTGGCTTTAAAAAAAAACACAAAACAAAAACAAACAAAAAAAATTAAAAAAACCCACGTTTTCTGGGGCTTAAACCCAGCCCTGGAATTGTTTTTATTTTCTCTTCTTTTTCTATGTCTCCCTCAAGTTTCCACTATGGCTACACCCTGTGCCACCTGAGCATGTGAGCTCCTGGGGAGCCAGCGCAGCTGTTTATCTGCTGGGTGTGCAGCGCCGGACACTGAGAACAACAGGACCTTCTGAGGTCTTGCCTGGGACCACACAAACAAGGGAGCACACAGGAAACCTCGGCACAGCATCTGGCTCACTGCAGTGTGCATACCGGAAGTGGCAGCTGGAACGGTCCATGTGTTTGTAACTAGTGTCAAGGTTAAACTGTGGAGCCGGGAGATCGCCTGGGAAGTGCTTACACTGCAAGCATGAAGCCCTGAGTCTGGGTCCCCAACACCGAAGCTAGATGTGGCGGTACACATTCATATCGTCAATGCTGGGGAGGCAGACCTAGGGTGTCAAGTCAAGTCAGTGAGTGTTAGGTCCACAAGAACCTGCCTCAAGAAACACATCTGGAGAACAACCGGAAAAGACATATGATAGTAACTATGGCCTCTATGTTCACAAAGAAGGTGCAGCACCACTATACACACTCACACATACACACACAAGCTCACACATGTACACACACATGCACCATGCAGTCACACACACATGCACTTACAAACACACATACATGCACTTATGCACTTACACACACCCTCACACACACACACACACATGCACCATGCACTCACACACACATGCACCATGCACTCACACACACACATACATATGCACCATGCACTCACACACACATGCACTTATACACACACACACACATGCACTTATACACACACACACACACATGCACCATGCACTCACACACACATGCACTTATATATATATATATACACACACACACACAGTTAAAACGATAAATGGCAACTCTACTTTCCCGAGAAGGTCCCCTATGCTAGGACAAGATCACAGCCCAGCGTGCTCAGAGCCAAGATGCAAACCAACCTGTCAGAAGTGTGTGCGTGCCTAGCTCTTCCCCTCTCTATCCACACTCTCTGAATTTCGGGATGGTGGAGGTGGAGGTTAAGTCCGAAGCTAATGAAGTAATTCTGGTCTCCAAGAAGCTTTTTCTGGGAAAGGCTCCGGGGTCTTACCCAACCCACCTGTCCCACCCCTCTTTCCCTGTGTCCACTTTCCACTGCTCCCAGGAGACATAAATAATATATCTGCTTTGTTCCCAGAAAGCCCGTCCTGTGGCCCCTTGTAGCATCTCATGAACCACAGGGGTTCACGGCATCCTAAGCTCACCAGAGTGCCACCTAGCACCAGCCATGTTGTCTTTGCCCTGGTTGCAGAAAGGTCCTGGCTCCATAGCAACATTCCCTCAGGATGCAGCATACAGAGAACAGTGCCCATGACTCCATCAATGAAAGGTGGCCTGGCATGACAATCTGGGTGGGATTCATGGAACCCACATAATAGAAAGAACCAACTCCTGTAAGCTGTCCTGACTTCCATGTGCACACTGCACCAGACCCTGCCCCTACCCACAGGATCAACTAATATGTGTAAAAAACAAAGACTTTTTCTTTGAAAATGAAGGGTGGTATGGGACAGTGGTTAGACTGATGGATTCAAGGACCAGGCAGATCTGGATTTGAAATTACCACTGAACAATCCTTGGGCCAAATCCAAACCTGTCCTTTCTGTGCCTCAGTTTCTCCATCTGAGCAATGGCTGTGACACTGTATTCCCCTCCCCATCTGACACCTCAAATGGATAATGGAGGTGAAGTGCTTGGCGCATCTGGCAGACGGGCACACACCTCCTGCTTGGACAAGGATGACTTCAACAGTGTGAGCAGCCCAGAATCCCAGAATCTCAGTCCTGATTGTGGCTCTTCCCTGGCTCTGGTCTGAGGGGTGCTGGGGACTCTCTGGTTAGCTGTGCCCTGAACAAAGGTGTCTACGTGAGGGTGGCGACAACAGAGGAGCAGCTGTTGCCCACTGAATGTATCCTGCTGATACTGGACCCTAGAGGCGGTGGTTCTCCAGCCACCCTCCTGGGACAGGAGTCTCGTGCTATGGAAAGACATACTTTTTCTGATCTAAGCCAGGTTCCTGCACCCGGGCCCACGATGTGGACAGAGAAGTTGGAAGGGGCCAAGCCACACTATCTCACTCTTAGTTCAGAAGATGATGTAAAGGCCCCAATATGTAGGGCTCTGGCAGGAATACAAATGAGGCTCTCCTACTTATTCTAAATATTTAAAAGTTATAAATCAGGGCTATTAAATAAAATATGTCCCCTCCTTCTATTCTGAGAAATATGTCTTCGTAATGACATAATGACCTTGAAGGCCAGGGCAGGTTCAAATTTAGAATCCCCAGAGTTCCAAGGCTAATCACCAAGTGAGGAGGGTGCTAGATGTCAGTCACCGCCTCACCTCTGGTCTCCACGCCCAGCCCCCACCGCATACCTGTGTGCTGTCCGCACCTACACGAAGGTTCAAGGCCACCAGCAACTGACAAGTTTAACAATGCTGTAGCTCAGGAGACTCTCCTTATTGCTACAGAAGGGAGGCGGTGACAATTAACCCTACTCACATGGCGCCCATTGCTTGGCTAACACATTCCAGCCCCTCAGTTGAACACAAGGAAGGGCTCTGGATATACCCACTGGCTCATGACCATTAGAGTAGGAAACTCTGGGGTCCCCAGACCTGAGACTTGACTCAGCATGAGAAGGACAAACGGCATGTCCCCTTCTAGGTTCCTCATACCTAGGTATGAGGTAGGGCTTGGATGGAGAAGCAGACAGGAGCAACCCAGGGAGTCTGGCAATCTCATAGCAGGTGAAAAAAAAAACCAGGGACGAAGGCAGCAGCCACCTGCAGGTCGCAGGAACAGTGGCTGATCCCTTGGACATTGTGGCTCAATTTTTACCAAACTCTTTTATAAATCTAGAGACCTGACAACTCCTGGGGGCAAGGTGGGCTGGGGAGGGGGTGTTCTCCCATTCTCTTCCCTCAGAAAGTCCAGATTTGGGAGTTCAAATTAAAAGGCAGACCCGAGGATCGGCAGGTCTGGCCTGATTTTGAGCCCTTTTTGGGGTCTGGGGTCAATCCCACCAGCCTCAACCTTTAACTAAAGAATAGTTTTGTTTTGGTTTTTTTATTATTTTAATTTTTTAAAAAAGACTTAGACAGTCACCTCTGGAGAGAAATTATGGGTTTCAAGAGCTCTTGACAAAGAACCCCATTCCAGAAACGTAAAGCCGGCGTTTTAAATTTGGTTCTTATTCACTGCTGGAAAGCATTAGAACGAAGATTACAAATTTAATAATGTAACACGGCAGGAACTGGCCCGGCCTCGGCTCTGCGAGAGTAATTTGTCTCTGCCTTCCAGCGGCACTTCCCTGCCTCCTAGTATCACCAGATCAGCCTGGTGACACACTCCTGACTTTTCTCTGGTCCTCTGGCCCATGCAGCAGCCTGGACACTGGCCCATCTCGGGCCTGGCCAAGGGCCCATGCTGGGATGGAGAGTTATATGTGAGAAGAACCATTGTGTGCGAAGGAAGCCAACCCTGACCCCTGTCTCCATTCCTCCATGTGAAGCCAAAGAGGTTTTTGAAGATTTACAACCCCCAAGTCAGATAACGTACCTGCTAAGGTCAACAGGGGCTCCAACTGCCCATCAGTTCAGGAGCAAGAGTTAACAATGAAGTACGATCCAAGGCTACCCCATCAACCACACAGTCCTTTCTTTGGGCTTTCAAAAGGCCACGTCCTTTCCTACCTTCGAGCCCTTGATACCTGCTGACAATGGCAAGAACTAGTATTTCCTGAGCATCACGTCTTAGGCACCGAGTGGGGGCCCATCTCTCCTAACCTTTAACCTAATGGCAGCAAAGCCAAGAGGCTAAGCTGAGACTCCAGAGCCAGGCAATGAACACAGATTCCGCCTCTGGGCCCTGCTGTGTGATCCTGAATGGCCTTTTTGCAAATGGTTAATGTTGTCAGTTGCCAGTGGGAGCCTGGTTCCTGACCCCCGAGTCCGGACACGCTCGGTTTTACCATGCCCCATGCATTGGAAAACTTTGGAAAGACACAAACTGATGAGCAAAAATCTACCCATAATTCTATCATGGAGAGTCCTTAAGCTAATTATTTCTATTTGTGTGTGTATGCCTGAGAGAGACAGAAGGACAGAAATGGGATGGGGTGGGCAGTACAACCACAGGGACTGTGAGAATCCAGGGCTCCACCTGTATCCCCATGGCTGTCTAACGGAGCATGGCACCGTGGCCTCATGCCCATGCTCACCCTCTGCTGCCTACACAAGGTAAACTGTACTCACCCCTCTCATCAGCTTAACTGTCCTCTCTGTCCTTCCCGGGGCCAGCTCTCCTGCCATGGCCTCTCTTGGCATACTGCCTCATATGGCGCTTATCACAGGGGTGTTGGAACCATCTGTTGTTTCATAGGGTTATCCAATACACCCTCCCCCACACTAAGAACACCATGAAGACAATGAGAGGGAGGTTGTCTTGGGTCCCCAGAGCAGGGCCAGGCAACAGCAACCAAGGGCGGAAGGGATGAATGAGGTGCTCGGAAGGGAGAGGCTAGGAACGGCCTGTCCTCAACGAGTGCCCCTGGGGTGGAACACAGGTTCACACAAGTCCCTGGAGAAAGGGAAAAGCAAAGTAACATGGGAACTTACAGGGCAAGGGGAGGATTCTAGCCGTGCTTCCCAGAGGAGGGAGAGGTACCCCAGAGGAAGACAGCCCAGCAGAGGCACAGAAGCAGAAAGCTAGACTGAGACCATCAGCTGGGGCTGGGGGTAGAGCTCACTGGTGAAGAGCACTTTCTTAACATGTCCATCCAGAGTGTGACTAACAATAGAACAGCATCAGGTATAGAGAAGACATTTTGAGCCAGGAGGCATCAAATGCTTGCTAAAGACAGAAATGTGCAGCCAAGTAATCTGACCCTGGCCTGTCCATCCTTCAGCCTTCCCTCCAGTGGCTTGTCTTCTAGTAGTCAAGCAAGCCACACCCCTAGTTACAGTGAGCTGTTGCCAATCCCCCAATTCACACCCCTGTCCTGACCCAGCCTCTCTTACCAGCACCTTCATTTCTTTGCCTATGGGTTAACCCTACCCCCACAACCCCATTCAGCTAGAAATGATCGTTATGTCCACTCTGGATACCCACCCCAGCTCTCTGCTATTACTAAGGAAGCCAACACATAAACAGTCCAGCTCCTTTGTTCTGGGTAGATAATTCAAGTGTGTTTTCTACCCTAGAAATTCTAGTGTGTCTACAATCTTATGGATTCTCAAGCTATAGCAATTAGACTAAGTTCACTTGTCAATAAAATTTTATTAGGATCCAGCCTCTGTTCATTTACATACAGTCTATGTGGTGGAAAAGTCTCATGACGGAGATCCCGGACCTGCAAAAAACAAAATATCTGCTGTCTGGCCTCTCTCAGAACAGCCATATATGAGCCAGTCTCCCCGAAGTCTCCAGGAAGGCTCACTTCCAGTCTCTCTTACTCAGAGGTCACCAGCCTAAAGATGTAAGGTGTCCTGGCTACCTCCCTGCCCCCCTTCCTCACCTCCCTCCTGAGCGTCCAGCCACTTTTTTAAACTATGTGAACAAGACACAATTGCTATTTGACTCTCAGGAAAAAAAAAAAAAAAAAAACGGCCGCATTTCTGCTGCTTAAACTTGAATCCTGATCTCAGAGTTTACACCTGAGGAAACCCAAACGTGGACAGTAGGGTGATGCTGTTGTCCCCCTTTTACAGAGGACCCCAAAACCGAGACCATTCCCTACGCATACATTGTTTCTTCCACAAGCCATGGGGCCATCGGTATTTCTCGGCTACTCTACCATCGGCCAACTAGAGCCAAGTCCTGGGTTCACACAGCATCTTGAACCCACAGGGTCCCCGCTGCTTGACAGCCACAAACTCGTTAGCCAACATGGAAACCAAGATTCAAGAGAAGAATGGCATGCCCCAAGGTCATGTAACTAGCAAACTGGCAGAAATGAGATCTCAAATCAGATCACTCTATGACAAACCAGCTCCCGCCCATCTCTCCAACTTGGGCCAGTGTTCCATGGGATTCTGGGAGATGGAGTGGACTAAAATCCTTTTCAGCATAGGGGGCTCTGTCTGGAGGATGGTAGTGGTAATCTAGGCAGATGCCCTTCAAGGTGGCACTGGGAAAGAAGCCCTGAGAAGTCTCAGGTACACATACATGTTCCAGAAGAATTAGAAATGCCGTGCAGAATGCAAGAGTGACCACGGATCTGGGTTCAGGTTTAGACAATGAGTCTTGGCCTGGTTTTCATGAGGCGAGTGACCCTGGCCAAGACAGGGGTCAAGCCAGAGATGTATCTCATGCCTAAGCCTATTGAATTAATCAGGCCCACCTCACAGAATTATGGACAGGGGACATGCCATTGCCAAGGTATGACACAGTACAGAGCTCGGTACCCCTGGTCTCCCTACTCTAGTCAGAGGTTCCCTGACAGCAGATGCCAGTGCCCCGGACAGACCCTTTTACCAAGCAGGACCCTCATCCCACCAAGTATCTGTTCTAAGAAGACACATCTTTGGCTTGTGGGAGCTGCCTGGCCTTCTCCCCAGCTAGAGGACTATTGAAGTGGGAGGTCAGAAGGCTGGTTTATGATGGTACTGCTCTCAGCACAAGCCACTGAATCCCTATGGTGGCTCCTGTGTCCCTTGACCACCCACATCCCTCTCTGTTGCTTCTACAACCTATCGACTGACAAACCTACAGGCTAAGTCATGAAGTAGAAGAGAGAGTTTGTGCGGCTCCATACTGAGTTTGCGGGACCTTCACACTGCCTTCCACCTCAAACAACCTCCAGGACCCCAAACAACCTCCAGGACCCCAAACAACCTCCAGGACCCCAAACAACCTCCAGGGCCCTGAAGCATCACCTACAAGCTAAATCCTCCCTTGAAGAGACTCCTGGTCCATTGCCCAGTTTGGAAGTTCCACCTTTCCCACACAGATATACAGCTTCCTGCGGCCAGGGGGCTTGAGGATGGTCTAGCCTGGGCTGGATGGGTCCCCAGAGACTCCTGGTCCAGCATGGTCTTGGACCCAGTCACATGAAAGATGTTCCTCAAGACACGTGCTTAGGAACTGATTAATTTTCATGGCAGGTCCCAATTAGTGACACATCCTCCCACCCGGGCCCAGGGTGACTGCAAGTGGCATTTTCCAGGGACACTGAGTGCTGGAGATGTATGGCACAGACTTGAAGCCTCAGGGGCCAGCAGGATCCATCCATCACAGCACATGGCACATCTGGGGTCAGAGAAGGCTCTGAGTCACGAGTGTGGGAACACTGGTGCCTGTTCTGGCTTCCATGGCTGCCTGCTGTGAGGCTTTGGACAAATGAAGGTGCCTCTCTGGTCTTTATCCAAGACAGCCCACCAACCTCAGGGCTTAAAAACGCTCTAATATTAAGCGCTGGCACGCTCCACTGGGAGTGTGCACCAGGCTTTCTATAAAGCACTTGACAAGTCCTGATTCATTTAATCCTCATAACACCTTTGTGGTGGAAAGGGGCTCTGATAAACCCATTTTACAGATGGCTCAGAGTGGTTATGGAACTCACCCCTGGTCACTCAATCAACACATGGCACTGGGAAGTCTGACTCTTACCCATGTCCTTCCAGCCACTCAGGATCATCTGGCCTGAGCAGCCCTCACAGAAAGCTCGGGAGCAAGACAGCACTTTAGGCAGAGAGTAAGGGAACACTGGCAACTTTAAAGACTACCACGGTGGCCTAGGCTTTGGCAGCACACGCCTTTAATCCCAGTACTCGATAGGCAGAGGCAGGTGTCGCTCTGACACCTGATCTACACAACTAGTTCCAGGACAACCAAAGCTACTTGTCTCAGAGGGAAAAAAAACAAAAAACAAAAAACAAAAAACAAAAAACAAAAAAAAAAAAAAAAAAAAAAAAAAAAAAAAAAAAAAAAAAAAAAAAAAAAAAGCAAAAACAAAAACAAAAAACAAAAACAAAAACAAGACTGTCATGATGGCCATGGAAGCCAGCCTATGCAGCAGCGACGGGAGGCAGGGGGACAGTTTCTCTGCTGTCCTTTGGGGCTATTCCACTCTTTCCAACACAACAGTAAGAGACCCGGTTGTGAAGTCAGATACCAGTTATCGTATCTGGAAGTGAGCAGGAAGATTCGATGATGGGGCGTTCAGGATACTTCTTGGGGGATCTTAATACAATAAATTCTAGACTCTACATTTGCATACACTAATGTTCAAAATCCTTATTAAAATTTTTTTTTGTTTGAGACAGGATCTCACTATGTAGCCCTGGCTATCCTGGAATTTGTTCTGTAGACCAAGATGGCCTTGAACTCAGAGATCCCCCTGCCTCTGCCTTCTGAGTGCTTATTTTTAAAATTATTCAATGACCCACCCACCAAAGATGAGCTAAAGAGGACCTCTGAACGAAGGGACTCGGGGTGGGCAATAGGTGGGAAGCGAGGCTTTCTCTCTCTAGAAGGCTCCACCTGCACCTGAACCAAACTCAACAGGCTCTTGTCTGGAAGGCAGGAACACTGAGTCTTGGGGGCACCTCGAGAGATGGCTCAGTAAACCCTTGGAATCCCTTGTCCCTCCCCAGTACAGGGAGGTAGAGACATGTGGATTCCTGAGGCTCACTGTCGGCCAGCCTAGAGTAACTGGAAAGCTCCAGGGTACGGAAAGGCTCTGACTTAAAAAATAAATAAATAAATAAATAAATAAATAAATAAATAAATAAAAGAGCTGGGCAGTGGTGGCGCACACCTTTAATCCCAGCACTTGGGAGGCAGAGGCAGGCGGATTTCTGAGTTCGAGGCCAGCCTGGTCTACAGAGTGAGTTCCAGGACAGCCAGAGCTATACAGAGAAACCCTGTCTCAAAAAACCAAAAAAAAAAAAAAAATGGTTCCTAAAGAAGAACACCTGAGGTTGTCCTCTGGCTTCCAGAGCACATGCACACATACACATGTACCCCCATGAAAACACACACACATGAGACCAGAGGAGACACCATATCAAGATTCACGTTCACTGTTGTGCAGACTTCTCCTCTTTGACCCCTAAGGCAGCCTCTAGGGTTCCATGGGCAAACAGAGCCATCATCTAGCCAGGCCCAGGCACCCCCTGCCCCCGCCCCAGCCTGTGGCCATTCCAGGAAGTCTACAATGACAGGAAAGGTAGCAGCAACCATTTCTCCACGAGAGTCATAGACAGCCTCACATCCTCACAGGATTTCTATTTTATGCAGCATTTTTGTTAACACATGAGGCTGAGGCCCAGACCAGTTCTCTACAATAGATTCAGAGCAGCAATGTACACCCAGATCACTGCTAGCCCAGGCTACCCCTCCAAAAGAGCACTCTCATCCACTCGGGTCACACCCCACCAGCAAACTAGTTCTAGGCGCCTTGCTTGCTTTGTCTTCTTATTTTGAGTTTTCTTTGGGCCAGATAAGAAATGTACTACTCCACAAGGCCCACCTTCTGCTAAACCTTCCCTAGAAACTGGCCAGCCTGTCTCAGAAGCATCTCAATAAACTGACTCAGCCAGCCCGTTGGCAGCTCTTCCCAGCAGTATGCCTGCTACATCCATGATCCCTCCGACTTATTTCTTCCCAGTCGAGGCTGTCCTCAAATGAACCGTGTGCTTGCACACATGGCCCTGCCTACTTTTCATCAATGCAGGAGAGGACAATGCCCTGTTCCATCCAGGAAAAGGCACTAGACCTGGACCCTCTGAGATCCCAGAGCTGCCTGTGTCCAGCCCTCAGCTCCTTATGTCTTCTACGACACATTGGCCTATTCAATTACTTGTCCACATGGCTTCTTAGAGGATGCCGGGAGCTCACTCTAAGTCTCACACAGCTGAGGTTCTTTTCGATTGGAGGCCACGAGGAAACAAGAGGGCCTACAGACAACAGCCAGCACTGAAGCCTGAGAGACAGGAGTTGCATTTAAAGGACTTTCATTTGAGCTGAGGCGATGGCTCAGTTGCTAAAAGTCCTTGCCACAATGCATGAGCACCCGAGTTTGATCCCTGAACCTACATTAAAAAGCCACATTTGGTAGGCATGCTTATAATCTCAGGGCTGGGAAAGTGGCGGCAGGCAGTCCAGTGGCTGGCTAACCTGGCTAACCTAGCATACCTGGTGAGTTCCAAGCCACTGAGAGACCCTGTCTCAAAAAATAAGGTTGACAGAGCCTGGGGAATGATACCTGAGGTTGACCTCTGCCCTCTACACGCTCATGCACATATACACACAAAACTTTGCAAAGACACACACATGGAGGAGGGAGGGCAGAGACAGAGACAGATAGCAAAGGAGAGGAAGAGGGAGGAAGTAAGGAGACAGTTGGTGTGTCCCAGCAGCAGGGTGCATATATACAGTCTGCCTATGAACAGACCTAGGTAATGCTGGGACTCATTGCTCAAATAGATGGGGCAGCCATAGTAGCCACCACTGGCTACAATCTACCGTAAACTGGGGATGAGACACACAATCTCTTCGATCCCAGCCACTGAGACCACAACCCTGCACATCCTGCTCTGGAGAAGGACATCACATAATTTGTCCCTCGAGGTAATCTTTGAGGTGTGGTCTATGGTCACAGCCCATTTTACAGAGGAGAAAATTAAGCGCAGAAAGGCAAAGTGGCTTGCCCCAAGGACAGTGCCAAGGACTTAGGAGAAGTAGGGCACAAGCAAGCATCTGCAGACCCCCACACCTCGCTCTGGAAGAGAGCAAGCGGGGTGAGCAGTAAAGAGCCTGGCCCGACTCCACAGTATCTTCCAGCTTCAGCATCAAGACAGCCATGCTGTGTACTCAGTCACAGCCACCCATTTCCAAAGATGAGGCTGAGGAGGAGTTCTTGGTCTTCACTGTGCCTCTACTCACGTGGGTCCCTTTCCTTCCCAACTCTGGAGCCCATTCCCCAACCAGACGTTCCGGTCACTCCCTACCAGGCTGTGATGATCTGACCCCTCACCCAAACCAACCCACCTCTGTTCCCTAAAGCCCCAAGTGACCTCAGGACCTTTACCTCAGAACTCGTGGCAGAACCTCCTGCCTCCCCATGACCGGACTCTTTATCATTTCAGCTCCAACTCTACTGTCCCTGCCTCGGCTTTCCCCAGCTACTAGGCATCATCTCCTCTCTTGTCACTTGACACAATCTGAAAATATGTATTTTTAATTGGTTACATAGTTGTTGTCCATATGCCTCAGACCAGGACATAGTGCCATGAGAGCCGAAGTCGTATCTGACTTGTTCCCCAGTGTATCTCCAGCACCTAGGATGTAGTTTGGCATGGAATAGCTTAATGAATACATGCCAGAAAAGAAGATCTAGACTCAACAGCCAAAACTCTGGACCGTGCGACCTTGGCAAGCCATCCTGCTCCTCTGACCCTCAGTTTCCCTCTTTGCCTCATGAGGACAAAGGACCGTACTCTGCACTGCAATGGCCCTTCCAGGACAGCTTGTCTTAGAAAGCCAGACCTGGAACCCACCCAGTTTGGTCCATCCAAAGCAGGCAGCTAGCCAGGGTCCGGGCAGTGGCTACCCTGTCCCCACCTCCACCTGTGTCCCTGCCCAGCCACACAGCCCTCTCACTCCCCCACCACAGAAACTGTTAATGAAGTGCGCACTGCTCGATGCGGCTACAATTACGGGGGCTAAGAATAAGGTGCTGACATCAGCCTTGTCAGTTTCCAAGTGAATCAGAAGGGGAGGGGGGGAGGAAGGAGGAGGGGAGTGGTGCTCCAGAGCTGTCAAGTAGAAATAGCACAGCGTTAAATATAATCCAGTCCTGGCCTACATCATTCTGCAGAGGCAGGTGATGGCTGGGCCCTCAGGGCCAGGGCAGACAACTGGATCCTTCAAGGAGGTCAGCACAGCCACAGATACTGCTGGCCAACTGACGGGGACCATCCAGGAATGGTGGCCTGGAGCAGGCTGCCAGTCCCCGGGGTGTTTATATAAGCCAAACAGACCCTTGCACTCTGGCCTTTGTCATTCACTATCGTGACAGCCCCTTCCTACATAGGAGGACTTCATCTCCAGCACTAGAAGGTAGCCTCCAGGGAAGTATGACTGGGCTAGAATCACCACCCACAGATGGCTCCAGCTGAGTAGGATTGGGCATCTGTAAAATGGGCACATGTGTAGCAGCAGTCAATACCTCTGTGGCTACAGAACTCTTAGGAAGCCCTTCAGTCATTTCATTTTTTATCTCCCTGAGAGAAGATGCTCTAACCAAGGTCATTTTCCTTTCCCCAACCCAGGAAGGTGAAGGGATTTGCTTGAGGCCACAGGATGTGGCGCCAAATTCAAGCTTTACACAAAAGGACAGCAAATGGTACAGCCCCTGGGAACTGGCGGGGCTCTTTTCCAGTAGTTTTTAAAAGAAAGTATGAGATGATGGTTGTTGGGTAGAAGGCTGGAGACAGAGAAGAGCAGCTGAGGGTGGGGGTGGGGTGGGGGGCGGCTGCCTTCCTGTTCCACAGTCCTCCACAGTCCAAGTGCCCCTAACTCAGCCTCCAGCTGGGGTGCTGGAGAGGGGCAAAGAGGGAGGAGAGGTCTCATTTCCCAAAAGGAAGCAAGGTAGATGACCCTTTCCCTCCTCTTCCCCTTCTCCTTCCCCATCCAATAGAGCCAGGGGTAGCTTGGTAGGTGCAAACCAAGGAAGTTGGAGCTAGAGGAGGGAGAGGTAAAGTCCCCAAGGAGGGGACTAAAGGAAAGAGCTCTGGGGGTCAGAGAAGACCCTAGCAGCAGGCTAAGACTTGTACAAAGGCATGTATATGCCTTTGTGTGTATGTGTGTGCATGTGTGCATGTGTGTGTGTGTACGTGCGCATGCATGTGCATGTGTGCATGTGTGTGCATGCGTGTGCACGTGTGTGTGCATGTGTGTGTGCGTGTGTGTGTGCGCACGCGCGCGTGTGTGTGTGTGTGTGTGTGTGTGTGTGTGTGTTCCTGCACCTGGCTCCCCTGAGACAATTCCTTTAGGATAATTAGATTCAAGTGCCTTAATCTACATGTTCACCTTGAGGCTCAACTTGAACTAGAGAGGCACTTGGCTTGCGACACTACCAGGCTTCGGTTTTCCAAATCTAGAATTCTTTCCAGTCTCAAATGTACAGAAGATTATGAAGCTGGGTGTGGTGGTGCAGTCCTGTAGTGCAAGCTCAGGAAGCTGAGGCAGGAGGAGGACCACGTGTTTGAGGAAAGCCTGGGATACGCAGTGAATGCCTGGCCAGCGAGGGCTACTTCGTGAGACCCTTTCTCTAAAGCAAAAGAGGAGGTTACAGTTCTAGGTGGTAAACTGAGGGCGTGGGTCATAGATGGCAGAGAAGAAAAGGGCACAGAAAGTGGCCTCCCCTGGGGTGAGGGAGGGAGAGGAGGCTCTAGAGCCTAGACTCCTGCTTTAGCTTGGCCCCATAATGGAAGATATGACATACTTGGGCCTCCCTGCATCATGCACGCAGACCAGCCCCCATTCTGGAGCTGAAGGACTCACTCTGTTCCCACTATTTCTAGAGGAAGGAGTGGGGCAGCAGGACATTTTGTTTCCCAGATGAAGCTCAGGTCAAATTTCAAGGACAAAAGTTAGCACTTGGCCTGGGAAAGAAAACTCCGCCAAATCCTGCAAATTTAGGAGGAAGGGTGAGATTTCAATGTGGTCATTCCAGGTGCCTGGGGGTGCTGGGGAGGAACTGAAACCCTGACTCCCCCTGCCAAGATCTGTCTGGCAGGAAATGGGTAGCTTCCCATCCTTAAAGTAGCGCAAACAACCACCTCCATTTCCCCTCTGTTCAAAACCGGGGGTGGGGACGAGGGCTGTGGTACCAGTTGTGGATTCCCACCCACCATGCTCCCCTCAAGAAGATTTGGTCTGAGCGGAAGAGGGAGGCGCCATGAAGGGCTTTCCAGCCCAGAGATGTGGCCTAAACTGCTAGGAAAGGGACTGGTAGCCGGCTGGTGTTGCCATGGTAACTTCCTCCCTGAGCTGGATCGAAGCATCCATCCTATGGGCAAATCAGAGCCGGTTGCTCCAGCTTCTCCGCCCTTCTCCTGGACGGGAGGGGTAGAACTAGCCGCCAAATCACTTGGTCAGGCTCAGGAACACTAGCCTAAGGTCCAGACCCTGATGTAACAACTGCTTTTGGTATCTGCTAGAAAGGGGATATGCCCCTGCTCCCCATCCACGCCCCAAGGAACTGGCCTGTGGATGTGCTACAAATAAACCGATTAGAAAGAAGAGGAAAATGATAAGCCAGAACACTTCCCACCTTCATCTGGCTTGCGAGCCCCAGAAATACCCACCTTTTAAGCGCTTCAAAGAAGGAGGGCCCAGCTCTGTCTCTATAAACTACCACGCAAAAAAATTAGCTGATTAAAATGATGACAGTTAACATTTTGAGAATCAGGATTTTCTTTGCCCAGATGCACAGGACTCTTCGCTATGGCCATGTTCAGAGACAACTCTCACTTGTTAATAAGACAGACCGGAACTAGCATGTCTTGAGATCTACCAGCTCCCTAGCCAGCTAAGACTTTGCATAGCAAGCTGCATAATTAAAGACAAGTGTGCTTGAATCAATTTGTCCAGATTTAAACTCTAACTCCCTCACTTCTGGGCTAAGCGACCTTGAAGGAATTGTGCTCTGCCTAGACCTTAGTTGTTTCTTTTTTTTTATATATATATGAAAATGAGAATGTTATACAGGATATTAATTTTATGGCAAATGTTATGAGGAAAGATTAAAATAATGCATTTTTAAATACCTAGAAAGACATGCAGCACAAGGTAATAATTTTTAAAGCACTGACCCAATGGAGTCTACTGGGAGCACTGTTATTTTTCCTCCTCATATAGGTGAAGAAAACAGGGTCACATGTCTAGCTCCTCCCCACCCTAGCTGCAAACCCATGGCCAATAAGGCTGAGCAACAAAGACATGGCCACAAATATCCCAAGTGTCCCTGAGTGCCTGCCTCTCTCAAGCCCCAGCGTCCTTGGGAACCAATCAAGGCACTAGCAACATCTGAGAGGTATCCAAAACATCTGAGGTGAGATTCCTCCTGACAAGCATTATAGCAGCCTGCAGTGATCCTTTCCCGGGGCTCCAGGGCGCTAGAAAGACAGAGGAAGAGAGGCAGCCTCTTCTTCCTGCCCCACCGCCCGATCTGCTCTGCCCCACTTAGAGCTAATGAGAAGTCCCCTCCTCAGCCCTATGACTCAGGAAGCTAGCTGGAGACAGAGCCTTGACGATGGCTCTGGCCTAACCCGACGGATGGAGGGAAGATGTGTCCACACCAGAGTTGGAAGCAGCCACTAAAGGGGAGGCTCTTGCGTGAGCCTGAAGCCTGTCGGGGACGCACATCAGGCATGGAGCCGCCAAGGACAGACAGAGTAAAAAGGGGACCAGCAGGAGAGGAGAGGAGGCCAGAGGAGCCAAGTCTGTGCAGACCACCTCTGGCTAGGCTGATCCCTGTGCAGGACCCCACACTCTATTCTGCTGCCTTTAGAAATTACTTCGGTTCAGTGCTGTTTTATAGGAAAAAAACCCAAAAGGTTTCTTTTAGGAGAAAATGAATGAGATGATCAAGAGAAATGAAACATCCAGACAATAGTCCTCACTTCCAACTTCCACCAGCTCCTCATTATTCTTCTGGATATGGAAGCGGACTTTCTCCCTGTATCTCCCAAGCTCCAGGGAGCCACAGGGATGAGCGGAGAGGGAGCCTGAGATGTCCAAACAGAGCCCTGGGCTGCCAACTGCTCCCCAAGGCCTCCTCACCTGGGAACCATTTTCTGTACAGTGAGATCTGGCTTTTTAAAAATCCTCCTCCAGCAAGAGAAGCCACTGGTGTTCTGAAGGGAGCCAAAATCCTGGTTCTGCTCTCAGCTTTGGGCAGGAGACACCAGATGACCTTGGCTTACACGTACACACACAATACACACCACCCACCAGGGCTTCAGTCATTTATACACAGATCCACAGATAACACAACCCCCACCCCATGGATTTGGGGCCTAGGAGCGCTGAGGAAGGTGATCTCTAGGTCTCTTACAAATGAAACACAAGAATTGGAAGAAGCTATGCTTAGAACGGGGAATTAGACTGATGTTTAGAAATCCTGTTAATAGTATCAATGAAGTTGTCTTTGACTCAACTGAAACCTAAAGCAGGTTTGGCCATTAGAGCCAAGGTGTCTGACCCACAACGCATAGCATGACTTTGGAGAAAAAGCAAACCATGCCTGGCTCAGATGCTCATACACATCTGTGTTCCTGGCCCTCCTGCGCAGCTGGTCTCTTGAGACACAAGTAAGTGGCCTGAGGAACTTTGGGAGAGCGCCCTGTCTGCTCTCTCTTCACAGGTGCTCCAAGACTCCCCCCACCCTGCCCCTGGGCCCCCATCCTTACAGCTAGCCTCATTTCCTCTCTCTGCCTTAGCTGCAGTAGAGGCCACAGCATCAGGGACCCCGCCCCAATTCCACTTCACCTGGTCTTGTTTAGAATAACAATAACTCCTCAGTTCTATGAAGGGGAAGCCAAGCTCCTGAGCTTCAGTTATTTGGTGTCTGTGAGATGGTGAGTCTGTTGGCCCGATGGCTAACAACCACCTTAACCCCCAACTTCTACCTCCAGGTCAGTAGAAAAATTCTATCAGGTGTTGGCCTCGACTGTGACCATTCCCTCACCACCTGGCTCTGGGGAACTTTCCTCTTCCCATCTGTCTTCCCATTACCCACCATTCCATCCCATAACAGAACCGGCACAGAAAATGCCAGCAGGCAGGGCGTTCAAACCTGAACTCTTGAATTCCCTAAACTGTGACATTTTGGGGTATAGTGCATACATGATTTTTCTCTCTCTCTCTCTTAAGAGATAATCTGTATTTTAATCAGTTTTGAACCCACTTGTTCTTACACACACTCCTCTTCCCCGCCCTCAGCCCTTCATTGACTTCAAATACTCCCAAATTATCAGTTCAAAAACCATTTCACTCCACCTTCCCACCACACAGAGCCTTGTATCTGAGGCAGTGTGATCTGCATTTCCTGAGGAAGAAACTGAGGCTCGGGTTGGCAGGACTTTGTCCAAGGTCACAGCTTATATGGAGGGAATAAAGGCTGGAACCTGACTCTGACTCCCAATCTTTGGCACTCTTTGGGGGAACTCGCACCCAAATCTTCTAGGTACCCCCACCTGTTGTTGGAATCCTTTCTTTACCCCAAACCAAACTCACTGCTCTCTGTACCCTTTGCCTGGTCCCAGAGGCAGAGGTATCTATGAGCTGGTTTCCTCTCCACCCCTGGACTGTGGCTACCAGGTATGTTTTGTGGTGTGGTGTGTGTGTGTGTGTGTGTATGTGTGTGTGTGTGTATGTGTGTGTGTGTGTGTTTCCAGGCCTAGAAGCAGAAGGTTTTAGTTGCAGGTTGGCAGCTGGGTTCAGCCCACCCAGGAAGGCCACTCCAGGGACAAGAACACCTGAAGTCGGGGGCACACACTGAAGGGTGCGCTGCTGTAGTTGGCACTTACACAGCCTTGCACCTCTCTGGGGAGGAAAGAGGCCAGCAGACACCAGGCCAGTTCTGTGTGGCTCACCCCAATCTGATTAGACTCTGGAACCCCAGCCAGTGGGGGAAGGGAATGGAGAAACAAATGGGGACACTCAAGGCTTTGGCCTTTGAACGAGGGGGTCTTGGGCTGGGAGCCTCTGGATGCAGCTAAGACAAAGACCTCTGAGAGGTCAGGTCCATGCCCCGCCTCCCACGACCAGGGGTACGTCGGAAGACCAGGGGTGAAGCGGCCTAAGCCCCAAAATCTGACTGGGGGGGCATATATCAGACTTGGGTGGTGGCAAGTCCAGTTGAGAAACAAGTCAGGGAGGGGGTCGCGGGGGAAATCCTGTAGGTACACATATATAGGGAGACTCGGGTCCAGGCGACCCAAGGGCCCACTTGCGCAAGAAGGATCAGTGCAGATGCTCCAGGGGTCCCTGGGGCGCAGGAGGGGGGAAGGACCAGAGCTCCTCCTAGACTCCTGGGGTCCTGAGGGAGTGGGAGGGGCCCCTGGGTATCTATCCGAATGGGACCGAGAGTGCAGCGGAGACAGTGGCCGCCTTTCCCGGGCGCCCCGGGTCCCCGAGGGTCCCCGGCTTCTGGACCGGGAGACAACCCCCCGGGGTGGGTGGACCGCAGCGCGCTCACCTGCGTCCTCATCATCGAAGGAGTTCATGCACGGGAAGTAGATGGCGAGCGCCTCGAAGGAGGCGGACAGGCTGAGGCGGCTCTGCGAGCGCTCCATGCCCGCGCCCGCGCCAGGAGCCTCGGCCGCGGCGGCGGCGGGCGGCTTGGGCAGCTTGGCCGCCCCATTCTTGACGCGGAGTACGGCGCGCGGCGTGGTGGCGGCGGCCCGGGGCTCCGCGGGCGGGCGGCGGGGTTGGCGGCGGGGCGCAGAGGGCCGGACACTGGCGGCGCGTGGAGCCCGAGACGCGCGGTGCTCGCGGCGGTGGCGGTGGCGGCGGCAGCGGCAGCGGCGGCGGTGGTGGCGGTGGTGGTGGCGGCGGCGGCGGCGCAGCGCGCTCTGGCCCGCGGCGTCCCCAGCCTGCCTGCCACGCGGGGCGGGCCGGAGCGGAGCGCCGCAGCCAATCGCCGAGGCCCGGGGGAGGGGGCGCCGCGGGCGGGGCGTGGGAGCCGCGAGGGTGCGGGCTGCGCCGCCACCGCCGCCGCCACCAACCCGGCAGGTGCAAGAGCCCAGCCGCCGCAAGGCTGTCTGCGCCCGGCCGCTGCGGCTGAACCTCCAGTGCCCGCTCTGACCCGTGACTGTGAGTCCTCGGACTCACTCCAGAGGCAGGTGTCCAGTCACCCCGATATCTGCAGGCCTCACCCAGATATCCCTGAGGCGGCCGGAGGGACACAGTCCAAGAAATCCAAGAAACCTGCCAGGTACACAAGCACCCCACAAGGATGTATTTGTTCGGCAAGAGAGATCTCGGACTCCCTCACACTAGAGGACAGAAGGACACCTGGACAAACACCTTCATGGATACCTGAGCAGACACTATAGGCACACAGTGCCTCTTACTGACATAGGGGTAGATACACCCACTGGCAACTTCAGAGGGTACACAGAGACCTGCAGAGTCACAGGGAGCAACAGGAGGGCGAGACATGTCCTCCCCGCATATTGGAGACCCTCAGATCCCACAAACCCCACAGAAGTCTGGACAGACACACACCTCATACACCCACACTTGCTTGCAGGCATGTCCTGGGAGTCTCTCACAAGGAGAGAACATGGCTCTAGATCACCTCCGACACTTAGCATCCCTCCTCCTGTAGTGATCTGTCCCCAAAACTGGGACAGTCACCCTCGGAACACTCATACCTATAGACACAGCCATACAGACTGAGTCACTCACTCACAGGAATGGATTCATTCTGGTGCACAGACACCCTCAGACTCAAGATCCTGAGGCAGTGCTGCAGGCTCACACTGGCACAGACTCTCAGACACATCCTGATGACCGTGGGCTCCCCGAATCACACCCACGGGGACAGATTATCAGAGCCCGGGTATAAAGAGACACGTTCAATTGCAAACCCCCTCTGCCCTCCAAACCTGAATGACCAGAGGCCCACTCTGTCAGCAGAAGTGGCTCCCCTACCCCTCCAGTGACGCAGCCCTCTGAGACGGCGTCAGGAAAGGACTGCTCAGTCCCTCCTTTCCAAGCGGCCCAGGGCAAGCCCTTCCATCTCACTAACCCATTTCTTCATCAGAGCGATGACAACAGGAACCCTCTGTTTTGGATAGTTGTGGGTATTTATTTTCTGTTCATTCATAGCCAACCAAGAGGCTTACAAGCAACAGACCTTTATTAGTGTACAATCTGTCTAGATTGTAAGTCTGTGTAGCTGAGCTGGGTTCTCTGCTTAGAATGTTACAAAGTATTGGCGAGGTGTGGCTTGTTCCTGCTGGCTTTGGAAAAGAATCAGATTCCACGATGATTCCGATGATTCCGGTGCCAGCAGGATTCAGTTCCTTGTGGCTGTAGGACTGTAGTCCGTGTGGGCTGGCATCTCAACATCTGCAAATGGTCCTGGGACCCTTACACATGGGCTGTCCATCTTCAAAGCTACCACAGGACTGACAGGCCCTTCTCATCCTTCACTCTCTCTAACTCCCTGCTGGGTTGTCCCCCACAAAGGGTACTCCTTTATCCTTTATATCATCTTGTAACTTGATCGCAGTGGTGATGTTCCCCTAGTTCCACCCAGCCAAAGGGAATTATGCAAGGGTAGAGGCCCCTGGATCATCCCCTCAATTCTGTCCTCTCACTGAGTACCAGGCACAAAGGAGGCCATACTAGAGCCTCTTCCCCTCTCCAGGAAGCAGACTCTGACCTTGAGAGCAACAGAAATGTGAGACTGTCCATTTTGTTAAATGGGAGTTTCACTCTTTCTAGGCATTCAGACACCATACATCTCAGAGCTCTCTCTCTCTCTCTCTCTCTCTCTCTCTCTCTCTCTCTCTCTCTCTCTCTCTCTCTCTTTCTCCTTCCCTCACTCTCTCTCTCTCTCCCCTGTTTTTGTGTGTGTGTGTCCATCAGTGACTCCTATCCTTTATGCCCAACATATACTCAGAAACTGACCACTTCTCTGTCCCAGTTTCTCACAGAGTTAGAGTCCAGATGCCACAAGGTCCCAACTGTGTGCTCACAGCTACCTCTCTGCCCTCATCTCCCTCACATCCCTGTGGCTCACTTGGCTTCAGACCCAGAGGAATTTCTCTTCCCTCTGCCAGAAACTCTCTCCAGAAAGCCACAGGGCTTGCTCGCAGATATTCACTCAGATAGCACCTCTGCAACAAAGGCCACCTCCCTGAGATGACAAATTCTCTGGAGCCTTTATGAGCCATCCCATGTGTGCGGAGGATGGATTCTCTCTCTGTCTCTCTCTGTCTCTGTGTCTCTGTCTCTCTCTGTCTCTGTGTCTGTCTCTCTGTCTGTCTCTGTCTCTGTCTGTCTCTGTCTCTGTCTCTGTCTCTCTCTCTCTCTCTCTCTCTCTCTCTCTCTCTCTCTCTCTCTCTCTCTCTCTCTCTCTCTCTCTCTCTGCCTGCCCCAGGGCCTACCAGGTAAAAGAATGGTACTAGTTTAACTAAGGGTAGGTTGGATGAAAGAACTCTCACACCAGCTTATGAGGGAGGCATCCTGAGCACCTCTCTTCCCCATTTTACAAAGAACTGAGGCTTGCAGAGAGGACCTGATGTCCCCAAGATCACAGGGAAGGGGTGAGACTACAGCTTGTGCAGCCCAGTTCCAAAATCGGTGTCCTTTCCACTGCTCCTCACACTGAGGCAAATTCACTCAGGGACACACACATGGGAGGGGGCTTCGAGGGTTGCTGAACTTGGCCTGGAACTAGGGAAGAAATCTCAGAAGCCCAAGGTCCAAGACTAAATACTGGAAGCCATCTGTACAGGAGCATGCAGACCCCGAGCTGACCTTTGAACAGTCAAATGCCACCTCACCAGGGATAATTAGGACCACTAGACCACTCTTAAAAATGTGCAAACAAGGACTGGAAGGAGGGCTCAGTAGTGAATAGTTCTTCCAGAGGTCTTCCAGAGGTCATGAATTCAATTCCCAGCAACCACACAGTGGCTCACAACCATCTGTAGTGGGATCCGATGCCCTCTTCTGGTGTGTCTGAGGAGAGCAACGGTGTACTCACATACATAAAAAATAAATAAAATAAATCTCCACGAAGATTCCATGCTAGAGATGCCGTAAGAAAACCCAATGGACCTGCCAGCCATCTGCCAGCCTTGCCTGGCCATTTGAGAGAGCTATCCTGAGGCCCATTGTGGATGAACCTCAAGACAGCCACAGCTGACAAGTGCTGGCAACCAAGTGAGAGACACGGAGTATTTGCTGCCTCACTGAGCCCTTCCTGGGCATATGTCTGCCTAGAGATCATATTTTATACCACATTGGAACAGCAACTTTGAACAAATGAATTAAACTCCCTGGGCCTCAGTTTCCCCACAATGTGGGTCTCCCTATCAAATGGGTCTCTCAGCCTGACGCTCTACGAGTGTGAGTTTACACTCTAATGTTCACACAGCTCCCCACCTGTCAGAACCTAACAATACACAGTAAAAGGAACCCAAAATACCATCGACTGTCTCATCCTGGGGAGAGGGAAATGGGCTCAGAGAGTGCCCTATGGCACATGTGGGCAGAGGCTGTTGAAAGCCAGAACCTGGTTACATCACGAACCAGGTCACCTGTACGACTGACAAGAGCCTCGGGGGAGGAAGGCGGGGAGCACCCATGAAGCTTACTCTAGAGGAAGAAAGGCAGTCGGGGGGGCCAGTGAGATGGCTCAGAGCGTAAAGGCAACTGTCACCAAACCTAACAACCTGAGTTTGATCCCTGAGACCCACATGGTGGAAAGGAAAAACCTGGTTCTCTGAGAACAAGTTCAAGGGTCACACTTCCCTCCCCCATGTGCACAAACTGATTCTGTTGTTGTTGTTGTTGTTGTTGTTGTTGTTGTTTTGAATTTTTGAGACAGGGTCTCACTATTAGCTCTGGCTGTCCAAGGACTCACTCTGTAGACTAGGCTGACCTTGAACTCATGAGCTCTACCTGCCTCTGCCTCTCTGGTGCTGAGGTTAAAGTTGTGTGCCACTATACCCAGCTCTTCCTCCTCCTCCTCCTCCTCCTCCTCCTCCTCCTCCTCATCTTCCTCTTCTTCTTCTTCTTCTTCTTCTTCTTCTTCTTCTTCTTCTTCTTCTTCTTCTTCTTCTTCTTCTTCTTTTTAGAAAAGAAAGCCTAGTCAAACGTCGATGTGATTTCTCCTTTCAGGATTAGCTCATGGCTAATATCACAAGAATAGGGTTTGGACTTAGAAGCCTAAATATTTGATCCCTTATAAATATGTAGTTTCGTCAATGGAAATGTCCATGGATGGCCACTTGGACCTGAGTGTGAGAAAGGCTTGAAGAACAAATTGGAGAGTGAGAGGAGGCTTGGGATTGTGGGTGGGGACTAGTGAGGGCTGATCTGAGGGAAAGGCAATACAAGAAACCAGAGGAGAGCTTCCAGTTTAGGACCAGAGAAATGGAGAGCGCCACCCTCTGGTGAGACGGGGCTGAAGAAGCACTGCCTGTGGAGTATCAATGCCCCTCCTTATTTTGGATGTGTGGTCTTGGAAAAGTCCTTCAGGATTCTCCATTGAAAAACAAAGACAAGAAGTCTGGGAGATGGGTCAGTTGGTAAAGCGCTTACTATACAAGTATGGGGAACTGGGTCCAGACCCCAGACGTGTGTCCATAATCTCAGTGCCACAGAGGTGAAGACTGGAGAAGCTCGGGTGCTCAAGGGCCAGCCAGTCTAGCAAAACTGCAGAGTTCCAGGTTCAGTGACAGAGCCTATCTCAAAAACTAAGGTGGAGAGTAACTGAGGAAGACACCAAGGTCACCCTCTGACCTCCACGTGTGCATGCACTAGCACACGAATGCAGGAGCCTGCCCATGTGCACACACACACACACACACACACACACACACACACGAGTGAGAGGGGGGAGAGAGAAATCAGACATATAGAGCATGCAAGACATTTACTAAGTACTCACTAAATGGAATTTCTGAGTGCCTACTGTATGAGTCTGCATCAAGACCTCGGGATACAGGGGCAAATAAAGCAAGCCTGGCCTCCGCCTTTATGGGGTTTATAGGATGCCAGTGATTACTGACATAATGTAATAGTTTGATTGTGTCAAATTTAATTACAACTGTGATGGAAGGTATGTAGCAAATCTCTATTTTATAGTATTGCACATCTCTATTTTATAGTATTATGAGGGTTGAGTGGGCAGACCATAACTCTGCCAAGGATTGGAGGCCATCTGCCCTGGGGAAGTGATATTCAAACTGGGATGCTATCTACTAGGGCCCTGATGTTGTAGCCATAAATAAAACACAGCCAGTGGCTTCACACGCACAATCCTTTATGTGCAGGGGTGTTCTGCTTGCGTGTATATGTCTGTGCATCGCCTGCATGCTCGGTGCCCACAGAGATAGAAGAGGCATTTTAGGACTCTGCAACTGGAGTTATAGGAGGTTATGATCTGCCATGTGGGTCCTGGGAACTGAACCCAGGTCCTCTGGTAGAGCAGCCAGTGCTCTTAACCACTGAGCATCTCTCTAGCCCTCCCCCATTTAAAAATAATCCCAGAGCTGCTCAGAGGGTGCAAGGAATGGTAGCAGGTTCAAGGGGGCACCTTTCTCTCTTCTTAGCAGCTAAGTCTTGGTTTGAACCAAAATGCCATTGTTTTCTGCTTTCTCAAGAAAGGCAGGCAGCTGAGAGAGAATATCCCTCTGACAGGTGACATGGAGGGGCACAGGAAACTGTGTATTTGAGGCAGCATGGAAGGATATGATCATGACTTGTATGGGAGGCACTAAAGTCCCAAGCCAGGAGGTAATAAATGGGAACGGGTCGTGTTTTAAATTAGGTGAGGGACAAAGATAAGGCTGATTTTTCTGAATGTCTAGAGACAGAAATGACAGGTGGGCAGAGCCCCTATTCTTCATGCCTCTCTGTCCTAAGCCGAGAGAAGAAGCCCTTTTACACTGATTCACAAAACCATGGTTTGGGCCTAGAGAAAATAATCAGGGGCTAGAATGCAGCTAAGCTCCAAGTGGGTCTGTGTGCTGCTAGGTCAGCAAGAAGAAAACTGGGTTTGGCTGTGTCTGTGTTCTACCTGCTTGAGTAGGTGTGTGTGTGTGTGTGTGTGTGTGTGTGTGTGTGTGTGTGTATGTGTGTGTATGTGTGTGTGATCTCTGCTTATGTGTGTAAACCTATGTCCTCATCTGTGCAGTAATGACCTTGTCTCTGAGTGTGTCCTTACAAGGTATATACCCTTGCACTAAGTGTGTCAGTGGGGTTTTAAATGCAGTATACACCCTGGCATTTGTATGTAGTGTGTGTGTGTGTGTGTGTGTGTGTGTGTGTGTATGTGTGTAGGGAAGAGAGAGGCAGAGAGATGTAGAGACAGAGATAGGCACAGAAAGACAGAGACATAGAGACAGAGAGAGATAAAGAAACACAGAGAGAGAGAGAGACAGAGACAGAGAGAGACAGAGAGAGAGAGACAGAGAGAGAATTTGAGGGCAGAGTCCATGAATCCTGGTATTTGTGTGGCTCTGTGTCTCCTTGAGTGTCTCCTACTGATGGCATGTCTTTTTCAATGTCTGCCTGTCTCTAAGTGTATCAGTGTCTGTGTGGGTGTAACTGGGCTGGGTTGGCTATATTTATGTACAGTGTAAGATTTCTGTTCTTGTCTCTCTTTGCATCCTGGTTGATGTAAGTGTATCCTAGACTATGTGTGAATGCTGCTGTATGTGACCTTGACCATGGAAGCTGGTGTCTGGAAAGGAAACATTTGTATTTTCCTGGGTAAATATCTGCCTTCAAAATGTCTAAACTATAACACAAAGATGTTTAGAATGGGGATATTAAGGACATTTATACACTCAAATTCTAACTACCTATCTGTTAGTTGATTCTTTCATCCATCCATCCAACTACACTGATGGAAAATTACTAAACTCAGTGCCTACATTTTCTTATCTATAAAATGGGGCTGATGGGGCTGGAGAGATGACTCAGTAGTTAAGAGCACTGACAATTCTTCCAGACGACCGAGTTCAGTTCCCAACATCCAGAGTGGATTACAATCATCTTTAACGCCAGTCCTAAGGGATACAATTCCCTCTTCTGACCTTCTAAGGCACCCTGCACATGTGTAGTATAGAGATCTACATGCAAGCAAAACAGTCATGCATATAAAATAAAATAACACAAGAGTGATAAAGGCCACTTGATAGGGCTGGGGTACGTGACAATATACATGAAACATTTAGTTCTACTGTGTACTCCCTATAAATGCTCACTGTATTTATGGTTTTGGGGTGTGTGTTGTTTGTGTATGTTCCTGTGGGTGTTTGCACAAGTGGAGGCCAGAGGTTGATATTAAGCATCTTCCTGGGTCACTCTCCACTTTATTGTGTGAGACAAGTTCCCTCCCTGAACTTGAACCTCATCTATTTGACTAGGATAGCTGACAAATGAGCTTCAAAGATCTGTCTGTCTCCACCCACCCCACCCTAGGACTGAGGATACAACCACACTGCTAGATCCATCTTTCTACATGAGTGTCAGGAATCAGAACTCAGACCTTCATGCTTGCCATCCAAACCATCTCCCCAGCCCCCGTATTTATCATTTACCATGTTTATGATGTTTCCACAAGTCCTCAGCAATTCACTAAAAACCACCTCTGAGCCAAAAGGTGGTCAGGCCGCCGCCCTCTGTGTAACCTTGGATGACTTCCTCCTTGTGGAGACTCCAGATGTAACTTGCACTTTCAAACGCACTGAGAGCTGTGCAATCACGCAGACCAAAGGATGCTCCAAAGCCTCAGACTGGCAAGGACCATTTAGGGTCATTTGAAGGGTCAAGCAGAGCAGTAACAAAGCCAGACTCACTCTATGGAGGACTCAGTCTGCTTCTGCCTCTGGCTGCATCCTTCCTCAAGCTTCCAATCTCTGCTCTCCTCTGAAGAAGTATCCGTGAGTAGTCACAGGCCAGGACACAGAATCTCCTGGTCTCCAGTGCTGGACTCATCACTCATTATTTGATAAAGGGAATGGAGTCAGGCTTCAACTGCAGACTTGGTGGTTCTGGTGCACGAAACAAGACTCCACTTGGGACAGTCATCCCCAAAACGATGGCCACTATGCTCAGGCTATCTTCGACCAACACATGAGCGCGCGCATGCACACACACACACACACACACACACACACACACACACACACACACTGATGCACATGCATGCACACACACATCTGCTCAAACATACACTCACATGTATGCAAATATCCTCAAAACATAGACCACACAGACTCACAGGATAGAGGAAAAGACCTACATCGGGGTGGTTCCGATGCTGTCCTGTTCCCCAGTTGGTTCTTGATCTGTCAGTAAAGAAGCCACAGGTCAAATGCTGGGCCCTGTTTTGGAAATAATGAAAATTTGGAAAAGAAACTTTGCAAGCTAGGCAAAGTCAAAAGGAAACAGGGAAATGTAGAGTTAGGGAAAATACAGAAGAGTAATAATAAGGTAATCACCGTATGAGGTGGTTTAAAGAAATGGATCCTCATAATATAGAAGTAGCTCTTACAAAACAATATTAAAAGGCCTTGGCATCCAGGTGTGGTGATACACATCTGTTAGCCTGGTACTCAAGAGGCTGAGGCAATAAAAGTGTGAAACCAGCCTGAGGTTCATAGTGATATCCTGAAGATAAACATACGTGTGTGTGTGTGTGTGTGTGTGCTTGCACACACATATCAGGTATAACAGCCCCAACCCCCCTTTAGTAAGGAGTGGACCCTGGAAATCATCCATCCACTCCATCTGTGTAGAATTTTGGCTGCCTTGATTTGTACAGGTCTTGGGAAGATAACTCTCGCTACTGTAAGTTTCTGAGGCAGGGGATCATATTTTGTTGAAATGCATGAACTTCTTAGACATGAAGAAAAAATCCAATGTTATTGCTTCTCTAGGAAATGAAGAAAGGTCTTAGCAGAAAGTTATCATTACAGTTCACGACATGCCTGTGCTCATTTAAAAGGAAAGGTGAGGTGCTGCTTTAAAGAACATTTATTTGGGTTGGCGAGATGGCTCAGCGTGTAAGAGCACTGACTGCTTTTCCAAAGGTCCTGAGATCAAATCCCAGCAACCACATGGTGGCTCACAACCACCCGTATTGAGATCTGATGCCCTCTTCTGGCATATCTGAGGACAGATACAGTGTACTTATGTATAATAATAAATAAATCTTTGCGCCAGAGTGAGCAGGGACTGAGGAGTGGGGCCAACCGGAGCGAGCAGAGGTCCTAAAATTCAATTCCCAACAACCACATGAAGGCTCACAACCATCTATACAGCTACAGTGTAGTCGTATATATAAAATAAATAAATAAATCTTTTTTTAAAAGAACATTATTTTAACAATTTCATACATTCATGACATGTATTGTGGTCATTTCACCCCCTTTGGCCTCTGTCATTTCTCCCCCACTCCAACTGAATTAACCTTCTTCCCAATAAGCCCCTCCCACAGTCACATCTTCTATTGCTATTGTCTTGTGACCCTCTGTGTTTGATTAAGGTTGCTTGCCTGAGCATGGGTTGAGTGTTACTGGGGCACAGACAAGTTACCAATGGCTATATCACTGAAAAAAAATGGGTTTCCCCTGTGCAGCAACCATTAATTACCCATAGTTCCTCAGGGAGGGTCAGGGCCTCATGAGCCCCTCCACCTCTTCTATGATAGACAGTCGACAGGTTCAGTCTTGCACATGCCTTGTGCAGCTAGCCTGACAACCACTGCTGTGAGTTTAGGAGTACAAAGGCCATGTGAGCATTTTGACAGCATTCCCCAGCATTCTCGGGCCCTTATGTCCTTTCTGTCCTCTCTTTCACAGAACTCCCTGAGCATCGGAAGGAGTGAGAGGGGCATCCCATTTAAGGTTAGTTACCAACTGTCAATTTTTCTGTGTAGAATGGTCTTTGCATTCACTGCTTCCTTTACAAGCAGAAACTTCTCTGATGCATGCTGGGAGCAGCACTAATCAATTGCTGGCTCTGGTCTGGACTCTTGCGCTCCTTCCTCACTGATGAGAGATCCTCTGCTCATTTCTATCTTATCATTCTGAGAAAGAAGAAACAAATGACAATGTAGCAAAGAGCAGTGAAATCAAAACAATTACACAGTAAACTTTGAAGACTAACATGTTAATATTTATCAAAATACTTAGATCTCTGCACCCCTTACTTGAGCCACTCACCATTTAACACAGCAATCATCTAGGGACTTACTCTGCCCTCTACAGACAATTTTGCACATGTGCACACAGATAGTACACACGTGTACGTTTCTGTGGGGCTGGAGGCGGTTCAGGTGTCAAAAGCAGGTGCTGCTCTCCTAAAGGACCAGAGTTTGTATCCCAGCACCTGTACTTACTGGATAGCTCACAACCACACATGCAGACACACAGCAAGATGTCAGTGTCCAAGGTGACTAGAGAACTAAGGTACAAGTGCCGACGTACACGATAGGTTCTCGCCATCTGCGGCTTCAGTGACATAAAGCGCAGTGTCACAAGGAGTTGGTGGCAATAAGAGCATATGCAGTAGGCATGTAGGCAACCCAGGGTGGTGCAACTGATATCAGGAAGCACTTCTCTTCTGGGGGTGAGAAAGTAGACTGGGCTGCCTAGACCCTCCATTTATTATTTCCCAAGCCGTAATTCTGCATCTGAACCAGCTGAGGCTGAGCCAGGAGAGGCCTTGGCTGGGTGAGTGGAGGCGGTCAGCCCTTCTTTCCAGGGTCCAGAACTTATTACATCCCTTCTTCCATAAATCAGCTTTCTAAACCCGCCCAAACCAAAAGAAAGATACCTGTGGAGACTGCGGCTGACCCTGAAGAAATCATTCTCTCTGAGCCTTAACCTCACTACATGTAAGAAGGGAGTGAGCAAGGTAGTTGCTGGAACACCCCATACACACACACATACACACACACACTCTCTGACAGACCACTAGCTAGTCCCCTTTCAAGTCTGTGATTGCTTCCCCAAGTTACACAATGGCATGGAGAGGACTGGGGAGGACTGCAGCTGTCCCCTTTCCATGGCAGCTTGTAAAGCACCTTCCAAAATCATGAGAACCACTCCTCAGGGAAGAGGCTTCCAGGTCAGTCGCAGCTCAATCTCTCCAATCATGTTTCCCATGTGTGTGGTGTCTTCAGCAGTCCACCGGTTCTACCTCAAGTTCTAGAAAGCAACCAAGAGCAGTAGGAACAGCCATATTGCTTTGGGAGACTCTTATGTTCCCCTAACCAACAACTCAAGGAACAGTACCATATACCTTGACACAGGGGTTTTGTTTGATTGTGAGTGACTGTTGGGGAAAGCACCATCATACCATGTGAGACGACCCCATTGTGTGTGTGTGTGTGTGTGTGTGTGTGTGTGTGTGTGTACATAGAAACACCCACACATATATGTATTATGTACTCTTTAGGTAAGTTTATAGAATAGCATTTCCCTGTGGCTTTTCAAACATCTTTAGTGTTGTTTATCTCTCCTCCATCCCTCTCCTTCTGTACTACCCTTTCTCCCATCCCGGTCAATCCTAGCCCCATTATTCCCATTACCCCCCTTCCCAGCACCTGCTCTGGCTAGCACATTCCCTACTGAGTACTGAAGAGAAATCCCACAGAGACTGAAGGAGCCTCATCCGGGACACACAGAGGGAAGGAGTCAGTGACTCCGAGAACAGCATAAGGTGGCCTGAACATTGCTACTTGCATCCTCTCTGCTGCCCCTCAGCCCTGTGGCTTGATGGAGAGGTTGGCTGAGGTGGGGAAATAGGAAGTTATTTTCATCTTATTACCCAGAAAACACTGCGGAAGTGTCCCATTTTCTCCACTATCTTTACCCACCCTTTCCTTCTCTTTTGTCCATCCATCACCCAAGGACACATTGAATCCTCCTGGGGTCTCATCACCACAATTTGTCTTTTTTCCACCACCCCCCTCCTTTACCACAGCCAGTATACCTCCCTGCCACTGTTTTAAATTACGGAATAGTTTCATGTTACTTGGCTAACCAGTTGCTGTTGAATACTCAAGTTATTTCCAGTGTTTTGCTCTCCTGGGAACATTTTTTGAACTCACTCACTACAAGGGTGCTGCACACACACGAGCAGAGCAGCCGCCGGGCCAACAGGATGCGTGTATTGAAGGCTTTTCATAAGTAATGACGCATTTCCCTGCGAGTGTGAAGCAACCTTCCCTCTCCCCCGGAGCGGGTGACTTATTCCTCACGCTCACTCTCAGAAGCCAGCAGTCTTCTTTGTGATTTATTTTCTTGTCTATCATCAGTAACCCCCATGATCTGCTACTTTTCATTCCCCACCACTAAGAGACACCCACACGTTCTCGATCTATTAAATGCTCTGACTTAGATAATCCGAACTAAAACATTTGCCTAGGTGTATCTACAAATGACATGGAATATTGCTTTATAAGCTGTGTGTGTGTGTTGTGAGTGTGTGTAAATGTGTATGTGTGAGTGTGTGTGTGTTGTGAGTGTGTGTGAGAGTATATGAGAGTGTGAGTCTGTATGTGAACATGTGTGAGTGTGTGTGAACATGTGTGAATGTGAACATGTGTGTGAACATGTGTGAATGTGAACATATGTGTGTGAACATGTGTGAATGTGAACATGTGTGTGAACATGTGTGAATGTGAACGTGTGTGTGAACATGTGTGAATGTGAGCATGTGTGTGAACATGTGTGAATGTGAGGCCAGAGATCCACGCTGAGAGGCTTCTTCAATTGCTTATTTTTTAATTTTCGAAAAATTTACATTTGTTTATCTATTGCATATGATTTGTTTGAGTGAGTACAGATGTGTGCATGCCACAGCATATGTGGGGACAAGTTGTAGGAATCAGTTCTCTCCTTCTACTATGCAGATTCCCAGGAACCAAACTTGGATTATCAGGTTTTGGGCATCAAGTGCTCTTAACCACTAAGCCGTCTTGCCAGCTCTCCACCTTGTAGTTAAAACAGTCTTCCATAGCGCTAGGGGCTAGCTGTGCCAGCTAGGATGGCTAGCAAGTGAACCCCAGGATCGGCCTGTCTCTGCCACCCTCGTGTCAGGTTCACAGGTACACACCATCACATGGTGCTGTTTTCATGCAGGCTCGGGGATCGAACTCAGGTCCTCACACTTGCAGAGCAGTAACTTTATCAACTAACCCATCTTACAGCCCCTGGAAAGGGCAATTTTCAAACACCATATATGCTATTGCACCATATTTTATTCTGCTGCCTTTTGCTCAATCAATACCATTTTGAGAACTATGCTAATTTACATAATTCTAATATATTCATTTTAACCTCTATTTAACCTTTTCTTCATTGTTGAAAGTTATTTTCAGACTGGTATAATATGTTGTCAGCACTTTGCAGTCACAAACAATACGACTTTGAGCATCTTCATACCTGTATCTTTGTCTCTTTGTTTGTTTAAGACAGCATCTGTCTACATAACCCTGGCGGTCCTGGAACTATGTATATACCTGTATCTTTAACTTTGCTAGAGTTTCTTTATAGAGATAGGACTGTCAGGAGTAAAGAGAGCAGTCATTTTCAAAGTATTTTATTCAAAATTTGCATTGTGACCTTCGATACAAAATATATTTGTACAATTGTCTATCTGGTAAAGCTCTCTCCACACATACAGGTAAACTTTTCATGAGATAACCAACCTCATTAAATTAGTACAAGAAGAACCTGTGTCTCATGTTGTATAGTTTAACTTCACACTAATGGTGAAACACTAGTTATTTCACAATATAGTGATAGGTTGTGTCAACCATGGGAGAAGGAATGGGTGAAAATTAATTGGGTTTTACTGAATACTTTTAAGGTAACTCATCAGATCCTCTGATTTATAAGATGTTAGACTCTCCTGTCTCTGCAACTCAGGCACCGCTGTGACATCTGGGTCTTGTGGTTTTGTTTTTTTCTTTTTCTTCGATCTGATGAGTATTAAGTAACAAGTCATATCTGATTTTATTTTTCTTTCTCTGATAACCAATATGTTACACTTCTCTGTATATATTTATCCATCCTTTGGGTTTCTAGGAAATGTTTCCTGTTTTTATAAATTAGGTTTTGTCAGCTTCTCTTCTTGGTGCTTTACAGCTGAGTTTCTTATATTCTATGGATTTTAATCCTTGAGCTATTGTTGAAAAAGTATATTGCAAAACAACCTTTTCCCAGGCTGGTGAGATGGCTCAGTGGGTAATAGAGCTTGCTGCCAAGATTGATGACCTCCATTCAGTCCCCAGGAGCTCGTGGTAAAGAGAAAGAACAAATCCTGAAAGTCCTACTCTTAATTCCACACCCATGATACACATGTGTACATGCCATGGCACACATGCACACAAATGCAGATGCACATATGTGCACACATAGACACACATGCACATATATGCACACATAGATACACATGCACATATATGCACACATAGACACACATGCACATATATGCACACATAGATACACATGCACATATATGCACACATAGACACACATGCACATATATGCACACACATGCACATATATGCACACATAGACACACATCCACACACACCACATACATATGCACATACATGCACACATAGACACACAATGCACTCTCACACACAGACACACACAAAATACAAAAATTTAGCTGTTCTCAGTCTGTCAACCACTGTTTATCTTTGTGATTGTGCAGAAAACACTTCTTTTCTCTATGAATTGAACTTTCTTTCTGTTTTTCTGAGACAGCGTCTCCATGTGTTGCTCAGGAACTCCAAGCTCTTCCTGCCTCCAGACCATGCACCATCATACCCAATTTGGTTGAAGTTTTTGTATCTTTACTTGAGAGGTATCTCCCTAAACAGTACCATAAAGCTTTCCCTTTAAAATTTTATTACTTGATAAATCATTTGTATTTGTTTCCATTCAGAACCACTTTCCTCGACACCATTGAGATAATCCACGTCAGAGTTAGGGTTTCCATTGCTGCAATGAAAACCATAACCAAAAACCAAGTTGGGGAAAATGGTTTCTTTGGCTTACCCTTCCACATTGCTGTTCATCATCAAAGGAAATCGGGATAGGAACTCACACAGGGCAGGAACTTGGAGGCAGGACCTGATGCAGAGGGTATGGCAAGACTTGCTCAGCCTGACTTCTTATGGAACCCAGGACCATCAGCCCAAGGATGGCTCCACCCACCATGGGCTGGGCCCTCCTCCATTGATCATTAACTGGGAAAATGGCTCGCAGAGACATTTCCTCCACTGGGACTCCTTCCTCTCTGATGACTCTAGCTTGTGTCAAATTGACACACAAAGCCAGCCAGTGCAACCCATTTCCCCTACTGATTTCTGCTGCTGCCTCTTTATAGACCGAATGCTCATACACGTAGGTCTGTTTCTGGATGCAGTCCTTCTTGTCCCATTTATATGGTGTTACATGTCAGATGCTCCAAGAACATTCAACAGCATTACAGTGTTCCTTAATATCTGGCAGAGTGAGAGGTTTGACCTCTGCTCGTATATTGTTTAAGAATAACTCTTAGCTACCGCTCATGCAACGCCCTGCTTCAGTACTGAGAGTTAAACCTAGGGCCTCCCTTTACAGTCCAAGCTAACATCAAACTTGAGATCCTCCGGCCTCTCCCTCTCTATACTTGGACTGTAAGCCTACACCACCAAGCCCAACTAATTCTCACATCTACAGGCATGAGAGTTGTTCATCCGCTCAGTTCTTCTATCTCATTTAATGTTTCCTCTGGTGCTTAATAACTTCCTAAGTGGTTCCTTCTCTTTCTTCCTCCTCCTCCTCCTCCTCTTCCTCCTCTTCTTCCTCATCCTCTTTCTCCCCCTCTTCATCTTCCTCTTTTTCCTCCTCTTCCTCTGCTTCTTTTGTTTGTGTGTGTGTGTGTGTGTTTTCAGACAGGGTTTCTCTGTTTATTCCTGGCTGTCCTGGAACTCACTCTATAGACCAGGCTTGCTTCAAACTCAAAGCTCTACCTGCCTCTGCCTCCCCAGTGTTGGGTGGTGGGTAAGCCACCACCGCCACCACCACTTCCACCACCTGGCTGTCTACTCTTTTTTTCTAAGAATATTCTTTTCCAAATAAATAAATGGTTGTATCTTCTTGTGAAAGTGTTAAGTTTTCAAGACACTTACATTCTGATCTCCTCTTTGTCTGGTGAGGATTCCAAATATATCAGAAATGTGAACAAAGGAAGGACCAGGCAAAGCCCTAGTCAAAGGGCAATCGCCAAGAATACCAAACTATGGCAGTTGTCAAGTGTCTCTGGGACCAGAAAATAACTTAAGAAATAAACTGAGATCTAGCAGATCATATTAAGCTGAATGCTTCCCGAGGTTATCACTGCACACATTAGAAGATAAGACTTTTAAACGCTGTAGGAGGAGATGATATCAAACTGCAACCTAAAGATGGGAGGTGTGGAGAGCCACAGGGCTGGCTCCAATTACCCACTTACGATAGCCTGGAGCCAGAGCTGAATAGCTTTTAATAAAGGATGCTAAGTGTCTCCCCAAGACTTCTTCCGTCTGGGTTGTTTCTCGTGGGCCACCCAGATTGTCTTCTAAACACGACGGAACAAGCAAGATGAGTCACTGGCTTAACAGTCTCTCTGGGCACCAGACTAGGATAGCAAGAGCTTGGGCGGGGGTGCGGTGATCAGACAACACTGGCAAGAAAGTCCAAAGCTAGAGGTCCTAGGAAACCATTAGAACACCCCCATAGACACTTGACCAAAGTCAACCTCATCACAAGACAACAGGCCATGCCCAATAAAACAGACTGCTCTAATTAGGTAGTGGTCCAGTTGGTGAAACATTTGCCCACATCCCAAAAGGAGCAGCGGGGGGGGGGGGCAAGTGGGAGGAGACCTAATTGGGGGCCATCCACGAGAAGAGAGACAAATGGCCAGTGTGAAAAATGAAAACGTCATTGCACCAGAAAGCAAAATAACACTAAGGGAATGTCTTCCGTGTGATTAGCAAATGTTAGATTTTTCCCCCTCCGCTCCCTGCCCCTCCACTCCCCTTCCAAACTCTCCCCTCTCTCTCCCTCCCTCATTTCTTTCTTCCTAGATATTCACTGTAGAGAAAGTGGTAAAGGGCACTTCCAAGCGCAGCTGGTAGTTCTATGAATTGGCACGGCTTTTCTGGAGGGCAATTTGGCAGACTATTAAAAAAAAAAAAAAAAACAAGCTGAAGACAAGCGCTCTATTTGATCCAGCCATCCTACTTCTAGGAACTTTTCCTAAGGAAATAATTAGAAGCGAGTACAAAGATGAATAATCGCAGCTTAACATTTACAGCATGCTCACTCCCCACTGGGCAACACGTCACCACGGGGGCTCTTAACTCCTTCTGCCCTTGGAGCAACAAATGGTATGACAAGGACAGTCGGGTCTGCGTCCGTGCATGGAAACTGAGACAGAGACGGAATAAACAGGAAAACTGAGGCCACGGTGGTGTTAAGTTCAGGTAGCTGGCCAGTACAGGCTGGGACTTGAACCCTGGTCTCTTTAGTCCCCAAACTGGAAACCCCATGCTCTAGATTAGTGTCTTGTCCTGTTTTCGGCAACAATGAACTAAAAAGATGCTGCACACAGTCTTGTTTAAAATAGCAGCCAAGGGCTGGAGAGATGGCTCAGCGGTTAAGAGCACTAACTGCTTTCCAGGAGTCCAGGAGTTCCAGGTTTGCTGAGTTCAAATCCCAGCAACCACATGGTGGCTCACAACCATCTAAAATGGGATCAGATGCCCCCTTCTGGTGCATCTGAAAAGAGCAACAGGGTGATCACATACATAAAAATTAAAAAAAAAAAAAACAACTTAAAATAGCAGCCAATCAGAACTAAGTATGATGAACATGAACCAAGGGTGGTTAGGAAAATAATATTTGAGGCTATGAATGAAACTCCGTGGTAGAGTGCTTGCCTGGAATGCCTGAGACCTGGGTTCAATTCCCACCATTTCAAAATAAGATATCTATAAGGAATAAATGACATGTAGAAATACCCCTGAATTATTAAGTAAAA
>NW_022196897.1:149916390-149958637 GCF_008632895.1 Mastomys coucha
AAAAAAAAAGTAAAACCTGCTTTCTATTTTAATTTTTGTGTGTATCCCTGTGTGTTTGCATGTGTGTGTGTGTTGCACATGTGTGTGTTGCACATGTGTGTACCAATGCCTATGGATGCCAGAAGACAGCCTTGAGTGTATAGCTGCTCAGAAGCACCGTCCTCCTTATTTTGAGCCAGGGGCTCTCTTTGCCCTGGGACTCATCAGTTAAGCTAGGTTTGCTGACTGGGCAGCAAGCCCCAGGGATCCTCCTATCTCTGCTTCTTTGGAGTGGAGGGTGGGAGTTGCTGCAGAGAGGGCTCTGAGTCCTCATGCTTGCAAGGCAAATAGTTTACCAACTGAACTATCTCCCCATTTCCAGAACCAACCTCATTTTCACTGATTAAAGGTTTACTTTTAATTATGTGTAGGTGTGTTTATCTACATATAGATGTATGCACATGAGTGTGGATGCCGATGGATTCCCTTCAGCTAAAGTTGTAGACCGTTGTGGGATCCCACCTGATGTGGGTTCCTAGGAACTGAATTAAGGTCCCCCAGAAGAGCAGCAGGGGCACCTAACTACTGAGTCATCTCTCCAGCTCCCATTCTCATTTTTCTTTTCTTTTTTTTTTTTTGAAAAAATTATTTATTTATTTTATGTATATGAGTGAGTAGGCTGTTAGTCTCTTCAGACACAGCAGAAGAGGGCAACGGATCCCATTGCAGATGGTTGTGAGCCACCATGTGATTGCTGGGAATTGAACTCAGGACCTCTGGAAGAGCAGCCAGTGCTCTGAACCACTGAGCCATCCCTCCAGTCACCACTCCCTTCTCATTTTTTTTTAATGCCTACATGTCATTTTTATCAATGCCCAATCTATGGGTGTCAAGGTCAGAGGAGGCAGAATGTGGACCAAAACGTTTGAATGTCATCAATCCCCAACCAGGCTGCTGTCACGTGGCTGTCTCCACAGTACGAATTAACCCAGTTGTAAGATTATGTGTGCTATGTGTAGGTTTACATAATTTATACCTCCCTACAAGAAGTGCGCAGATGTACAGAGATCTCCTGGAAGCAAAGAACAGAAGAGTGTCAGCCATGATGGTTCCTAAGCCCAGTATAAATTACCTCCTATACACCAGTTGATGTTTCCCTTTTGTTTTACAGCGGGCTGTACTGTTCTTAAAGTTCTGGAAGGATCGTGGTTTGGGTTCAGGAGAACTGGGGTGGGGGTGGGGAGGGTTGCACGTATCGGAACCCTGGAAGCGCCTGCGTCTGTCCAAGGTCTTCAGCACCGTGTGAACCAAATGCCAGGGTCAAAGCCTGGAGGATAGAAAAGGAGAAGCGGCCAGCTCTGGCTGGCTTGGCAGGGAAGGCTATGTTATAGGCAGGGCCCTGGGCATCCTGGCATGGACAGAAAGCGGCACCCTAACATAGATCCTTCCGACATTCAATAAGTCCCGCTGTGCGGGTGCTATGTGGAGCCACCCTGGCCAAGGAGACGACCCAGTGTTCAGTTGCTGGTTGGATGGCTTGGTGATCACTCGTGGTGACATCGGGCTTCCCGGGAGCCCTTGGCTGTCAGTCAGAGGGCTTTTTGAGGCAGTGAGCCATAGCTGCCTCTCTCTCTCTCTCTCTCTCTCTCTCTCTCTCTCTCAAAGGAACAGTCTCACCTGAAGGAGGGAGGCAGACTAGGATGACTGCGATGTTTCCTTTCTCTGAAGAGTCTGATCCCAGGGCAGTGGAGAAACCAAAGAGAGATGAGGGAAGTTATTGTGAGCAATCCCTCCATCTTGCCATTTAACCATGGCCCTGAAATGCTGACAGTGGAGACGGAGATAAAAATAAAGTATTTAAGAACCACCAGGTGTCGGGAGTGACACATCTGTAATCCCAGCACTCAAAACGCTGAGACAGAATTGTAAGCTTGAGGTCCTGAGACACACAGGAAGACCCTACCTCAAAAAAGAAATAAGAAGCATGTGAAAAGCTTTGGTAGGGCTGAGAAGGATCTTGGCGGATAAAATGCTGGCTGCACGGGCTTAATGACTAAAGCTCAGATCCCCAGAATCCATGTAGAAGCTGAGTAGGTAGGCCAGCGCAGCTGAAATCCCAGGCGGGGAGTACTCATAGCTGGCAAGTTAGCTAGACAAACCAAATTAGTAAGTTCCAGGTTCGGTGAGAAAGAAATCCTGCCTCAGTAAGACAAGGTGGAACACAGTCACAGAAGACACAAGCATGAAACTCTGCATTCCACATAAACGAAGTGCGACACACATGTGAACACACAAGCACAAACACATTACTTTCTCTCCTTCTTACACACACACACACACACATGCACACGCACACGCACACACACAGCTTTCGTATCTAAGATTAAATATTAAATATGATTATATATAAAATGAGAAATCACAACTGTGAGGATGAACAGTTCTTTGCATCCTTTTTGAATATATAATATATATATTTTACACCATTGCTCTCTTCAGACACACCAGAAGAGGGCATCAGATCCCATTACAGGTAACTATGAGGCACCATGTGGTTGCTGGGAATTGAACTTAGGGCCTCTGGAAGAGCAGTCAGTGCTCTTAACCACTGAGCCATCCTTCTAGCTCCCAAATATATTTTTTAAATTTATGTGCATCTGAGTGTTCCTGAATGAGTGTCTGTGCACCATGAGCATGCAGTGCCCACAGAGGCCAGCAGAGGGCATTAAGTCCCATGGATCTGCAATTATGGGTGGTTGTGAGCCACTATGTGGGTGCTGGAAAACAAACCCGTATCCATTGAGCCATGTATCCAGCTCTGTACATCTTAAGTAATACCAATTTTAGAATCATCAAGTGCGTCGAATTTAGAAAAATGCATTCCCTAGCCTCTGATGCAGCTAGAGGTAGGTTATGATAGCCATTGTTAGTATTCCTTCTAGGCTCTGCCCAACAGTTACCTGGCAATAGCCAGGTAGGCCTGGCTTGCTATAAAAGGAGCTGTTTGGTGCTCTCTCTCTCTCTCTCTCTCTCTCTCTCTCCCTCCCTCCCTCCCTCTCCCTCTCCCCTCTCCCCTCTCCCCTCTCCCCTCTCCCCTCTCCCCTCTCTCTCCTCCCTTTTCAACTCCCCTTCTCATGCCCTAAACTCTATTCTATACTATACCCATTGTAAGGCTGGTACCTCAAGGGGAAGGGATGCCTCAGCATGGGCCAGCCAAGGCACCTCTCCCACCTCACCATACCTGGCTCTCCAAAACATATCTTTGTCTTTTTAAAAAAACACAACAGTTAGAGCTGGAGAGACAGCTCAGTGGTTAAGAGCACTGACTGCCCTTCCAGAGGTCCTGAATTCAATTCCCAGCAACCATATGGTGGCTCAGAACCATATGAAATGGAATCCAATGCCCTCTTCTGGTGTACTCACACATATAAAATAAATAAATAAAATATCATTTTATGCATATGGGTATTTTGCTTGCAAAGTTTTATGTCTGCATGATACTCATGGAAGCCACAAAAGGACACCAAATCCCCTGGAAATGGAGTTAGAGGTGGTTGTGAGCTGCTGTGTGGGTGCTGGGAATCAAACCCAGGTTCTCTGGAAGAGCAGCCTGTGCTCTTACCTGCTGAGCCATGCCTCCACCCAGACATCAGGCTTCTTGACCTGGGTGCTGGGGATCCAAACTCAGGTCCTCACAGTGTGTGTGTTAAGCCCTTTAGCGACCAAGCCATCTGCCTAGGGTCAGGCTTTGTTTGGTTTTGCTTCTAAACTCTAAAATTTTAAGCAAATGTGGATTTACAGAAATGGGACCCAAAGTTCCCACCGGCCCCTTAGTCCTCTCTCTCTGATGTTAATATCTTACATAAGCACGGTGCATTTGTAAAACCTAAAAGACGGACTTGGTGACTGCAAGTCTATTATTAACCACTCTACATATTTAATTCAGATTTTCTAATTTTTTCCTGATGATGTATTTTTCTCTTCTATTTCCTTAACTAGAACATTGCCCTGTGTGTAGATGTCCCATCTCCTTGGTCTCCTCTGGCCTATGAGCTTCTCAATCTTCTTGGCTTCCAGGCCTTGACACTTTTGGAGAGTGGCTGTCAAATCTCCTCTAGAGCGTCTCTAAGTTTAACATGTCAGGCGTTTGGACTGAGTCTACATGGGAGCCACATTGAATGACATGGGACAATGCACCGTGCCCACTGAGCTCTTCACTGGCCACATTTTTGTTCTCTAATCTTTCTGCTTCTCCATATTGCTTACCATGAATCCGTGAAAAGAGTGAGTCTGGAGAATTCCACCAAGGTTAAGGTTCAGTCTTTTTATTTGAGAGAAGGAATTGATGCTCGGGGCTTGGCTGGAGGAGGGAAGGAGAGATAAGTATAGCCGTGACATCAATGTTTAATCAGTCTGGAGACTGGCCAGGCTGAGATGGTGAGGGCTTTGAGAACTATGTGGCAGCTGGCAGAATGGAGACTTAGGACCTTCTGGAGATGTTTTTAACACCACATTACTTTCTTCTTAGCTTATCTCTCTGGGTGGGGGTGGGAGAATGACTGCTACTTTTTAGCCTATAGCTGATCCCACTGCAGGGATGAGTCAAGTGGGCCAGAGACAGAAAAGCATGGTCTCTTTTGCAGGTCTCTCCTTATTTGCTGTGTCTACACAGTTCTGCTAGATAATTATGGTGACCCTTGCTTTTTCATAGGGAAACAGACTCAGAAAAGTCAACGATTTGCCCCAAACTTGATATATTTTAGCAATTGGAGATCTGTTAAGCCATGAGCTGGAAGACACAGCAAAGTCAGTTTGGATTGAGATGTCTGTGACATCAAACCTGTGCTATCGCTCTCACCCATCACACCACACCATACGATTCCTAGGAAAGGCCATGAGGGAGCATGGGAATCCAGCCTGAGCTTGCTCTGGACCATTCTCCAGCTGGAACAGTCTTTAGGATCTTTCTACTCTCCTGTCCTCTTCACAGACCCATCACCTGTTACGAATCCCTGATGAGCATGATCTTCCCACTGAAAAATCTTAGAAGCTACAACCTTCTGAGACCAAGAGCTCCAAGGAGCTGGAACAGCTTCCTCTGGCTCTGCTTGGCAGGACACCACTACAGGGAGAAACCAAGAAAGTAGGGATGGACCAGCAAGATGGCTCGGTATGTCAAAGTACTTGCTAAGCAAGCCTGATGATCCAATCCCTGAGCTCATTGTGGAAGGAGAGAAGTGACTTGTAGAAGTTGCCCTCTGGGGCTGAAGAGATGGCTCAGTGGTTAACAACACTGACTGCTCTTCCAGAGGTCCTGAGTTCAATTCCCAGCAACCACATGGTGGCTCACAACTATCTGTAAGGGGATTTGATGTCCTCTTCTGGTGTGCTTGAAGACAGGGCGCTCATATACATAAATATATATATGAATAAATGCATCTTTTTAAACAAAAGCTGTCCTCTGACCTCCGTATGTTCCTGCGCTCACAACCGCATCCTACACAGACATTAGTAATAATAAAGAAAATAAAGAAAAGCTAGATGGGTGGAGAGAGATAGACACAGAAACACTTGGGTTTCATATTCCTCCCTCCCCTTAGCCCAAAATCTTGATCACATTTTGCCGCTGTAGGCATGGATCTTAGCTCAAGAAACAGCTTTACTTGTTGAAGCTACTTCAAGTTTGGTTTCTAATCCAGGGATTCATAACAGGCAATGGGTCTATAAAGAAGCCAACATATTCTGATAGACACTTTCTGCTTACTCCAGTTTCTCCCCTCCCAGAATGTCACCATTCCTGTGTTCTTCTCCTGTCTGGGCCTCCAGATCTGTCTCATGAACACAGCCGGAGTAAAAACAATGCTAGGGATTGAAGCCCAGTCCAGCTAGACAGCCTTGGACAAAGACTTCCACTCTGTCTGATAAATTAGAATGATATGATTACTGCAGGAAAGATGTACCTATGAGGCAAGTGGAACCGTGTAGACCAAAATTAGCTGAGTGTTTGCTGTATGGTGGCCATGGCTAATGTTCAACTCTTTGCCAAGTGCCTGCAATTTACTTGTTTCTCAATTCCATGAGCTCTCTGGTGGCTGAGGACATTTTTTTTTTTCACATGATCCATATACCACTGGAAGCTTCTTAAAGAAGTCTCTGCAGGGCGAGGCTCCATCCCAGCCTCTTAGGTGTTGTCAAGGACTAGAAACGTATAGTCCGTGCCCAGATGTATACTGGTAAATATTTATCAGAGTCAGCATTCTCTGACAATCATTTCTTGAGCGATTTCTCAATATAAACATGGTAGAGCATTTCTTTGCTTATCATGATAGAATACACAGAAGCAGCTAGAGAGAGGAAGGATCTGTTTTACTTGGAGCCCGAGGGTTCAGCCCATCATGGCAGAGAAGGCATGACAGCAGGAACCCGAAGCCGCACTGGTCGCGTTGAGTCCTCAGCCAGAGAGGAATATCAGCAGAGATAACGCTGGTGCTCAGCGCTCTCTCTCTCTCCTGTTTTATTCAGTCTGGGTCCCCAGCCCAAAGGCTGATGCCACCACATTTAGGAGAGGCCTTCCCACCTCAGCTAACTTAATCTAGAAATTCCCTCACAGACGTTTGAAAAGATTTGTCTCCTGGATGAATGTAGGGCCTGTCGAGTTGGTGACAGGTATTAACCAGCACAGGGAGGAGAAAAAGCAGCAAACGACAAAAGAGAAAACACGATTAAAAAAAAGAAATACTGGTCCAGCCGAGTCCCAGTCCCACAGAGGGTTATGACTGCATGCCCACTAACCTTCGTGGGGTTGTGCAGGCACGACACAAGGGAGAGGTGAGGGTGGGGAGTCAGTGGCGGGATCTCCCAGTCCTACTTAGTCAGGGTGCAGGAGGCCTTTGGGAACAGGAGTTTATATTAGTCAGAGTTCTCTAGAGTCACAGAACTTATGGAATGTCTCTCTATATTGAGGGAATTTATTGCGATGACTTATAGTCTGTAGTTCAACACAACAAAGGGGAGCTGTGAACAAGAAGTCTAAGAATCCAGCAGTTGCTCAGTCCCACGAGGCTCGTTGTTTCAGCTGGTCTTCTGTAGAAGTAGGTTCCTACAGATGTGCTGACAAGTAAATGCAAGCGGGTGAAGAAGAGAGAATATTCCTTTTTCCAATGCCCTTATGTAGGTCTCCAGCAGAAGGTGTGGCCCGGATTAAAGGTGTGTGCCACCATGCCTGGATCTGGGACTTCCTTGCTTTGTCCCAGGCTGACCTTGAACTCAGAGATCTCCTTGCCTCAGTCTCCTGGCATGTACTACCTTGCCTGGGTCTAAGCTTTTTTTTTTTTTCATGGCCACTATGCCTCAAGATCTCCATGCCAAGACCCAGGTCAGAAACTCGTATCTCCCAATATATAGTGTCTGGGACAGCCATTACAGAGTCACCAGAAAGTTCCATTGGCTGAAGGGAATCTTGAGAAAGAGACGGCTGGGACCTCTGAGTTTCTGAGTGTGACAGAAGCTGGGGGCTAGGCAGCCTATGTGGGGAAGGCCATATGGCCAAGGCCTTAGTGTGAATCATCCTCTGGTGGCCACCACTCTGACGATCATTTTCATGGAAAAAGTGATAAGACAGAGATGTGCTGCTGTCGGTACTGCCGTGGTGAAGGGAGTATGTGGCACCATGGGGGTGGTGCTGATGACAGTGACGATGACTGCGGACCGGCAGCATGCTGGTTACTGGTGGGAGTAAAGGTCACACGTGCCCACGCCCCTGCTTCTTCAAGGTTTCTCTCTTTCTCTCCTGCTCCATGTTTCTTCAGAGGCCCTGGGAATCAGAATGACAACATTTCATCTTGTCAAGCCACACAAACAAAAACAGGATGGAAAGACTGGAGATGCAGTCATTCTGCCTGTGCAAACCTGCTGTGTGTATTGTGTAAAAAAAAACAATGCACATGTTCCTGGGGCCTGTCATTTATTCTGTTTGCTGCCGTGTGTCATTGTTTACTGTGAGCTATAGGGGCGTGGTGACTTCCGGCTCCTTGACATATCAAACCTAGGAGTGGAGTTTAACATGCCAACATTAAACAAGAAACCCTGTAGTGGCTGGCACGCATCTCCCCCTGCCCCCAACACACACACACACACACACACACACACACACACGACACCAAACTATGGGTCTAGCTTGGGAGTATGAGAGCTGTGGTCTCTACCTGTGTCTCTCTTGGTATGTGACAGGGTCTCTGCTCCCTGCCCTTATCCTTTGCAGGGAAAGGCAACAAAGCAGGGGTCATGCTCACTGCAGCTCCAAGAACCTGCCACTTACAGGTGTGACAAAACAGCTGTCCACCCAGGAGCCACCCTGAGGCCCTTGTAAGGCTCGCTTGTTCATTGAGCACCAGTGGCTCAGTGGGGAGCTGGACACTACAACTGGGGGAGGTGCACAAGGCTCCTGCCCTCCCAACGCGAGTCACAGACTGGTAGGTTATAGGTAAGACACATTCTGATTATAGATGGGGATACTGAGGCCTAATAAACCTGATCAAAGACAGAGAGCAGAGATCAGGGCTAAGAGTGCAACTGGGCTCAGCCCCCCTCCAAAAGCCCCACAGGACGACAGTTTTATACTGAGTGTGTCTGTCTGTCTGCCTGCCTGCCTGCCTGTCCATCTGTCTGTTTGCTTGTTTTGTCACCCCACCGCCTCCCTCCATTCTTCTGGTACCAGAATAATTAGCTGCTTTCAGAAAACCACCCTCCACAACGCCATCTCAAAAATGCCTGGCATCCTGCCTTCCTACATTGAGCCTGCACTGCTTGACACTCTCTCCATATCCTGGCTTTCTCAGAACTGGGGCTCCTGGTATGCTCAGCTCTGTCCCCCAGCTTTGTTTATGGTTCTCTACACTAGTCTATGATTCTTCCATAAGGTGATATTACCTTCAGTTCCACAGACTCCTCTGTTGCACATAATCCAGAACCTGGGCTGTGGGACTCATGCACCCTCCAAGCCTCAGAGTGGGCCCCCGCACTGGCTTCTCACCTCCTTACTCCCAGAACCCGCCTCATGGAAAGACTGAGAAAGGAGACCCCATTTATCTCACTGAGCCCGGCTTTGCCAACACCCCTGCTCTCTACCTACTTCTTCAGACTACGACCCTCCCTGAAATGCTTCTCCAGCTCTCCATGGGGACCTCAGACACCCAGTGCTGCCCACTAAGCAGAAGGGGTGTAGAGTCTGCCCTGTAGTTGAGTTTCCCTACAAACATGCATGTGCAGCCTCCTAGGCTCTGCCTGGCGGGGCTGGTGCTAATTACTGCACTCTTGCACAAAGCCCAGCCAGGACAGGTGATGGCTCAGCAAGTTCAGCATCAGACAGCCTCTCCTCCCTCGTGTCTATTTTTGGGTCACCACAGGTACTTATTCATACCACATGCCAGGACTATAGGTCAGAAAAGAGACATTTCTGGGATAATGTATCTAATCAGGATTGAAGTGAGGGACATGGAACAGAAAGCCAACCAAGGAATTTTCCTCTTCTTACCTGACAAGGCAGTCTGGGCTGGTACAGGGGCTGAAAAAAAAAAGTCCCGTGGGACAAAAGGTCCTTCCTGTTCTGCTATCCTCAGCTTTTAGGCTCTCGTCGTCACAGCTGCAAGAGGCTGCTCCACTTCCAGAAATCTCACCTACCCTCCAGGTAGAAATAAGAACAAGCAAAAGGGGAAGAAAAATGGCCTGTGCTGGCTGAGTGTGTGTTTGTGTGTGTGCGTGCGTGTGCATGTGCATGTGTGCATGCGTGTGCATGTGCGTGCATTGTGTGTGTGTACGTGTATGTATATGTGTGCGTATGTGTGTATGTGTGTGAGCATGTGTGTGTATGTGTGTGCATGTGTGTATGTGTGTGCGCATGTGTGTGTGTCCATCTGTGTAAGGCTGGCTGAGTGTGTGTGTGTGTGTGTGTGTGTGTGTATGTGTGTGTGTCCATCTGTGTAAGGAAGACTGGAGACCCCCAGAGAGCCCTCTCGAAGTCCTGCCTACATACTGTTATGCTATGAGGATCTCTCAGCTCCTGCCTCCTTGAAGGAAAGAATTCAGTCAAGACAGGTAGTTTGAGCAGCAGTTTAGAAAACCAAACATCCCAAGAGAGACTGGAGTGGGCTGCCCCAGGTAGTGAGCAGCCCTGGGGTGAAGGGGATGGGGCTTCTGCACTGTGCATTATAAGTATCCATGAATATTTATGAGGTGGATGGTAGGCTTACAGGACAAGGCAAACATTTTGCTGTCCCAACTCATGGTGTAGTAACTCAGGATCAACAGCCTAGTGGATGAACGACAGAGCAAATTTTATTAACCTACACCGTGGGTGTGGAGCCTTCATATTTCTGTCTTAAAAAAAAAAAAAAAGCTTTCATGAAATTTGAATAGCATGGGACTGTCCAAGGCTTCTAGATTTGTCTGATCATCAGAACTGAAAAGGAAGTTTGCTCAAAATGCTGCTACTTACACCCAGGGCCTATCCGTAAATGTTCTGGTTCGTGTGGCCTGGGGAACAGACCTTGACACTTTCCAAGTTTTCAGGGTGCCTGTTCATCAGATTCCCAGCTCCCTGTCTCCTAAGCCAGAGCTTCAAGCCATGGCCTCCCAATGCTGACAGAAACTTGAAAGCCAAGGTTGAGAGCCAGGAACAGTGGAATACAACTTAAAGCCCAGCACTTGGGAGGCAGAGGCAAGCAGATCTCTGTGAATTAGTCTACATAGTGAGCTCCAGGCCAGCTAGAGCTATACAGTGAGACTTTGTCTAAAAGAAGGAGGAGGATGAAGAAGACGAGGAGGAGGAGAAGGGAGAGGAGGAAGAGGAGGAAGAAGAGGAGGAGGAGGGAGAGGAGGAGAAGGAAGAGGAGGAAGAGGAGGAGGAGGAAAGAAGAGGAGAAAGAAGGCCAGTGATGGGATTTATTCACCAGAGATTTTGATGAAATTAGATCAGGGCTTAAACATATTTTTAATTTCTATTATACTTTTCAATTCTAGTTTTTAAAGCAAAGAGTGACAATTTTTAAATATGTGTGTATCTGTGTGCATGTGTGTGTATACGTGTGTGCGTGCGTGTGTGTATGTGTGTATGTGTGTGTGCGTGTGTATGTGCATGTGTGCATGTGTGCATGTGTGTGCACATGTGTGCGCGTGTGTATGTGTGTGTGAATGTGTGTGTGCGTGTGTATGTGTGTACATGTGTGTGTGCGTGTGTGGGTGTTATGTGTGTGCATGTGTGTGTATGTGCATGTGTGTGTATGTATATGCGTATGTGCATGTGTGTGTGTCTGTGTCTGTATCTGTGTGTCTGTATGTGTGTGTGCATGTGTGTGTGTGTCTGTGTCTGTGTCTGTGTGTCTGTGTGTGTATCTGCGACCATGACAGCCAGCAGAGAAATGATCCAATGAGCCATGGGAAACAAGAAAGTATTTTGGTTCAAGCTGACTCAGGCTTGCTGTTGGAGCAAACTTCAAGAGTCTGACCCCAAGTAGTTTATTTTAGGAATATTTAAGCACAGCACAATTTGGTGAAAATTTTCCTGGTTATAATTAACTCAATCCTATGTGCACAATGAAGCTTATGACATGACTGCATCAAAAGTCCTTTCCAAGTTCATATAGCGTCTTTTATATAGATAGGTTCTATACATTAGCTAAGAAAGACAAGCTCATGGGAAGGATGTAGTGTGGTCTCTGCTACACAAATAGCACCTGGTTCACAAGGCTATTAGCCACATCCACTCCCAGACTTCTGGGTGGAAAACAGGCTATGCATCTCTCCCTTTAAAGAGACAACCTTGTGTGTTTAACATTCCTGGTTCCATTAGTACTCATATGTGAGCACAAGAACCTCCGTACCTCCGTGCCTCTGTGCCTCCTACATATGGATGCATGTGTATGTGTGCCATGCCAAACATGTGGAGGTCAGAGGACAACTCTGAGGAGTTAGTTCTCTCCTTCCACTATATAGGCTCCTAATTGCCAAATTCATGTTGTCACTCTTGGTACCCACCAAGCCCCGGCTGGTCCCTGAGCTCCAGGCTTTCCGTATAATTCTATATAAACTATTTTGTTTCCTTTGTCCCTTTGAGCACATTTAAGATAGTTCACTTTTCTCCTCTTAGTTTTTCAAGACAGGGTTTCTCTGTGTGGCCTTGGATTGTCTGTAACACTCTCTATAGACCAGGCTGGCCTCGAACTCAGAAATCTTCCTACCTCTGCCTCCCAGGTGCTACCACTGCTTGGCTTACAGTTGGCTTGACGTCTTTGGTAACTAGCTTCTGGCACCTTATTTAGTTCTGTGGAGGCTCTTGTATGCCTGATGATCTTAAAGATGTGTGTATGTGTGCACATATGTCCTTCTGTTAAAAACGGGACAATTGTGGCTGGCGAGATTGCTTAGTGGCTAAAGCACCTGCCTTGGTGACCTGATTTGGATCACAGGACCAGCAAGGTGTCCTCTGACTTCTACACATGTGCCATGGGGTGTCTACATGCATCAGCCTACATCCAAGCACACACAAAAGGAGTTAATAACTAAAAAAGAAAACAATTGAAACTGGACATTTGACTGTTAGAGTGTGGTGACTCGGGAAGTCAGGTCCTGTCCTATCATCAGCTTGTTGTTTGATTATGGAAGCCATAGTTATGTTTGCTTAGTGATTCTTGTAACTATTTTAGAAAAAAAAAATTTAAGAAAAGGGACTCTATTCCTAGGGCCAGGCATGATGGTACATGCCAGTAATCGCCATCCTAGGGAGGTTGGGCAAGAGGATCTGGAATTAGAGGCCATTGAAAGCTAGGCAGTGAGTTCCAGGGAAAGAGGGGGGGGGAGAGAGAGAGAGAGAGAGAGAGAGAGAGAGAGAGAGAGAGAGAGAGAGAGAGAGAGAAAGAAACTGTATTAATCAGTTTCCTTTAGCTTTTGTTCAACCAGAGTTTTTACAGAGGCATAGAAGAAATCCAAGATGGCCGGGGAGTAGTGGCACACGCCTTTAATCCCAGCACTTGGGAGGCAGAGGCAGGTGGATTTCTGAGTTTGAGGGCAGCCTGCTCTACAGAGTAAGTTCCAGGACAGCCAGAGCTACACAGAGAAACCCTGCTCAGAAAAGAAAGAAAGAAAGAAAGAAAGAAAGAAAGAAAGAAAGAAAGGAAGGAAGGAAGGAAGGAAGGAAGGAAGGAAGAGAAATTCAAGATGACAAAACACACCTCCCTTGGTCTTTGCAGACAGTTCTACGTGGATGCTCTCCTTCAAGGCTAAACTAGGCTATTCAGAACTCTGTCTCAGTCTCTGGCTCCATGGCAGGTGAGGGCTGTTTTTAAGTTGTGTTTTCGTGATTCGTCATCCACTTGGGTATCGGTACCGTGTGAACCTTCAACAATTTTCTCCAGTTCTGATGAAGCTGGTTCTGATGTTTCTGTGGGGGAGTGTGAGAGCCACTTGCTCCTACAGACATGGGCCTGCCTGTGTGAGGCATCCTTGTCCCTGTCATGGGTAGCGAGATTGGTCCCTGCTGCTGTGGGAACATAATTCTATGATGGTCAGTAGGATCAGTAGGACTCTCGGGGTCCGGAGATGAATTGAGTCCTGGATCTGACCCTGTGGAGTCCTTTTTTGGCCTTCCATTAGAATCTTCTCACTTTCCTCCATAAGATGGGCAGGGTGACTGGTCACCCTTAGAGTGAATAGCTCTCCTTCCTCTTGATGGCTGTACATGTGGGTGCCATGGAGCTACTTAGTGGCAAGTTGCTGTCTATGGGCTAAGTGAAAGGATTGGTCAATGGCTCCCATAAAACACAAAAAAAGGCAAGAATCCAGAAGGCACCGGATTGCTGCCTCTGACAGGGACAGTTCAGTTGAAGCTGGACCTTAGTGTATGGGCTGGGTGCACCTGTGCTATAAATCCTCTCCAGAGTTACCTCTGGCTTATGGGTAAATACACTGTAGAAGAGGAGGCTGCTCCTCCTGGCTGCACGGAAGGTTTGCCACTCCCAGAGATAATGTCATTAAAGATGAAGTTCTTCTGGGAGATTTCTCCTTCTCTTACCGTGTGCGATCACAGCTAGGCTTGGGTTATCTGTCTCGCAACCCTCTTTTCTGTGCATTGAGAATAACAATAACAATCACTACCATCATCACCATCTTGCTTGAGCTCCTAGTAGTATTCACTTGAGAGGTCAGCACGATGTATTGATTAATTACAAAATTTAAAAGTAATCACAACTCAATTAAATAAAGCACTCTACCATCTTAAAAAAAATAATTACAACAAATGTATAGTCCGGGAGCTGAGGAGACGACTCAGTGGATAAGAGTGCTTGCTGAGCAAACATGAAGACCTGTGCATTCACCCCAGCACCCAGGTTTAAAGCTCAGTAGGATTACATATACCTGCAGCCCTCAGGCTGTGGAGGAGTTGAGTAGAGATCAGAGGATTTCTGGAAGCTTGCTGACTCCCAGCCTAGCTGCATAGCTAAGGAGAGACTCCATCTCAAGAGAATAATACAGGGGTGATAGAGAAGGACACCTGATGTCCCTCCTCTGGCCTATATATGTGTGTGCATAGGCACTTGCATACCTTCACCACTTGTAACTACGACAGACACACACACACACACACACACACACACACAATCAAAAAGAAGCAGATGTGCAGCCTGACCCCATTTGTTTAAAGCTATGTATGCATAGTTCCTTATACATATATTTGTCCATGTAATATGCATATGGCTTGTATATGTGTGTGTGTTTATTTATTTAAGTGCGGGCGGCTTTCCGGGATGAAGCTCACCACATTAGCAATGAGATCGTGGGTGACTGTTGTCCCCCTCTGCGTTTCTCTAACTGGTCCATGACACATATATTATGCACATATGTATTTGAGGAAAGAAAGTTGAATGTGGCTGACTGAGTGCATCTGCTCATCCTTCCTCCAAATATCCTATGGAAACCAAGAAAAGCGTTTCAAAGTTTTAATGAAGGCCTTTAAAATAATAATAGCTGTATGCTGGAATTAAGAAGTTTATAATCTGCTATGTGGGGTGTGTGTGTGTGTATGTGTGTGTGTGTGTGTGTGTGTGTGTGTGTTGAGCATCCTTTGCACTCCCCATCCATGGGTAGCTCTAAAGAAAATGTTACCATGGGTGATCTTTAACCCTATTAAAAATGACATTATTGCTGGATGGCGGTGGTACAAATCTCATCCCAGCACTCGGGAGGTGGAGGTGGAGGTAGGCAGATCTCTGAGCTTAAGGCCAACCTGCTCTACACAGTGACTTCTAGCCTTACTCGGGAGCTTCTACTAAGTACCTTCTTGCAATGTGAAGCCTGGGTCTTCGCTGTCTTCCCCTGTGCTTGGTGTATGGCAACACAGCATTCTTACTCACCAGAGCTGTGGTGTGCAGTATGGTACCCACAAAGCACATGCAGATGCTGAAACTTAAAATAAATGTTCACCTCACGTCGGTACTAGCCGTATTTTAAAGTGTCTGATGGCCACAGGTAGCAGCCTCCAACTGCTCTCTACCAGGCAGTGCATAACCCAGGTTCCAGAAAGGTCTCTGGAACTGAGGTGCTCTCGAGCAGGGTTGGCAAGCTCTGCCCACCACAAGGTCTCTGCTGCTTGGGTTTGTCTCCGTCACTGTGGCCCAAGAGCAGCCATAAACAATGCATGGCCCACCTGCTGGAACATGTGGCTGTAATCCAAAAGGACCTGATTTAGGAGCCCCAAGTCCAAACTTTGCATCATCTTCACATACCTTAAAATATTACTACCCCTTTGATTGCTTTCCTACAGCCACCTGGGAATGTAAAACAATCCTCACCCTATGGACTGCAGATGAATTAGCAGCAAGTAGATTTAAGCCACAGGTCACCTGTCTTAGTTTACAAGATCTATGGCTGTTATTTTAGTGAGTTCAGAGAGAAAGTTAAGGCTTACATATTCGAGGCCTTTCTCTCTGAGCCCAGAAGTCTGATCATCTATTCATGGCCTGCCTTTCCCTGTACTTTGGGATCTGTGGATGAGGACCAGTCCTTCTCATGAATTCTTCCCTGTATGTTCAGAACAGCGTTTGGCCTCTGACAGTTCTCGGTTGAGTCTGTGGAGCAGACGCATGCGCACCAGCTACCTCCCGAGTGTCATTTGGCTTTTCCCTTGGTCCTGCCTTCAAGCTGAGGAGATGATTCCTGTCTGCTCAACAATTTTATTTCTTGTTATCAACAAACACGTTGACACTCCAATTTTTCACCAGCGTCCCAGGAGCTCAGCTTATGGATTTTTACCCCTGAGAGATGACAGTAGCTCTCCTGCTGTGCAGCAGGCTGGTCACAAAAGTGTAAGCTGCGAGTGGATTTGATAAGGAGACTCATAAAAGAGACAGGAAGCAACCTGAAGAATGTCAATACATGGAGAATTTTCAACGATGAAATCGCCCTCTCCAAGCTAAAGATGAGAAGGCTACACAGCATGTGAGCATTTCTGCAATTCTAAGAGAACACTGTACTAGGTTGCAAACTAGTTGAATGGGGCAAATCTGCAGACTATATTAAAAATACGCATGCCCATGAAGAGTAGTTACCCGTGAGGGCTACAGACTAGGCGTGCGCGTGAGAGAGACCTCTGGCATACCGGAATGCTCCAGATCTTCATCTGTTAGTGGCTTCGCACATAAATGCTTACATAGTGTCTCATCTGTCCTCATAAGACACAGCACTGTCTTGTATATAAGCTATTTCCTAAGTTTAAGAAACAAAGCTGAACATTGTGTGAACGAAATCAAAACCACAGTGAGACGTCATCACCTCAGATGGATAAGGATGGTGACTGTCAAAGACAAAAAAGGTGGGTGGAGAGATGGCAGGCAAAGGGCTTCCTGGAAAATCATGAGGACCTGAGATCAGACTCCCGGCTCCCACAGCAACTCCTGGCATGACAGCACACATGTAACCCCAGCTCTGGTGAGGGATAACGAGAGGTAAATCCTTCAAGCTTTCCAGTCTGATAATCTAGCTGAGTCCCTGAGCTCCTGGCTCAATGAGAGACCCTGTCTCAAAAAATAAGCTGGAGAGCAATCAAGGGAGACAACCAGTGTCAACCTCTGCCATCTATACCCATACACACACGTTTGCCCATATGTGCACATGCACTGTCACACACAACACACACACACAAACATACACTTACATATCACATACTCACATTAACACACACAAACACATAATGCTTACAACACGCACCAAAAAATAAAACAAAATGATAAAAATATTAGGGAATGTTGATAAAATTGAGCCTTTGGGCACTGGTGTTGCAAATGAAAACAGCCATTAAAGAAAAGAGAATGGTGGGAGCTAGAGAGGTGGCTCAGTGGTTAAGAGCACTGACTGGTCTTCCAGGGGTCTTGAGTTCAATTCCCAGCAACCACACGATGGCTCACAACCATCTATAATGGGATCTGATGCCCTCTTCTGGTATGTCTGAAGACAGCTACAGTATACTCATGCATAAAATAAATAAATAATTCTTGAGAGAGAGAGAGAGAATGGTAATTACCCACCAAAAAAGGTTAGAGTAGATCAAACAGGAGAGAAGTCTCAGCAGTTAAGAGCCCTTGCCACTCTTACATAGGACCCAAATTCAGTTCCCACCTACATAGGGTGGCTCACAATTGCCTGTAACTCTAGCTCCACAGGCAATACACACGCACACACACACACACACACACACACACACACGCACAGAGAGTGAGAGAGAGAGAGAGAGAGAGAGAGAGAGAGAGAAAGAGAGAGAGAGAGATTAAAGGTAGAATTACTATATAATCTATCAATTCTAATATGAAATTGACAGAACTGAGCTCAGTGGTTGGGGAATTAGCTCAGTGGTAGAGTTAGCACTTCCCTGGTGTTTGGTCCCTAGCAATGAAATGTAACTACAAAAAAACAAGAACAGAGGTTTTTGTTTGATTGTTTGTTTTTAAAGATCTATATATTTATTTTACGTATATGAGTACACTTTGTAGCTGTACAGATAGTTGTGAGCCTTCATCTGGTTGTTGGGAATTGACTTTTAGAACCTCTGCTCACTCCGGTCAACCCCGCTTGCTCCAGTCGGCCCCACTCCCTCCAGTAGACGCTGCTTGCTCAGTCCCTGCTCACTCTAGCCCAAAGATTTATTTATTATTATAAACAAGTACACTGTAGCTGTCTTCAGACCCACCAGAAGAGGGTGTCAGATCTCATAATGGGTGGTTGTGAGCCACCATGTGGTTGTTGGGATTTGAACTCAGGACCTTCAGAAGAGCAATTGGTGCTCTTACCTACTAAGCCAGTTTCTCCAGCCCAAGAACAGAGGCTTTGAAGAAAGATTGTTTCATCTCCATGTCCTGACAGCACTGCACACAATGACCAGGCATTGAAAACCACCCAAGTGTCCACCAGAAAAAAAAAAAAGAAAGAAAGAAAGAAAGAAGAAAAGCGAGACACCATGGCTTGCATTTACCAAATTTCTGAAAAGAAATAAAGCCACAAGTAAGTACATGAACATCAAATGATCAGGGATGAGAAGCTGAGAGGGTACGTAGAGTTTAGGGTATAGTCAGGCATATTGCCCAGCAGATTATTGAAACTGCCCGCAGTTTCATGAACTGGGTTCTCTCAGGAGAAGGACCAAAGGACCTGAAAGAGAAGGTTCGAAATGCAAGAGAAAACGCAAAGCCAAGTTGCGTCCCAATCAAGGTTTCAACTTTACTTAGAATATCTAGAATATTTATAGGTACAAAAAAAAAAACCCGAAACCGAATCTCTAGGTTACATGATCTTTGCATAACATAAACACTGCAGAAGAGGTCAGGGGCCAAAGTCCCCAGCAACTAGGATGTCTTCAGGCAGTAGGCATTGTCATATCTTGGTGTGAACTTCCAGGCAGCTTTCTTCAAAGATGAACTGATAGTCGGCAAAGAGCTTCTGTCTTAGTTCCCCAAGTGGTAGCCTCCAAGCAGAGACTGCCAGAGTCCGAAGGCTGAGCTGAAGGGGGAAGGTAACAGATTATCTAAGTCCCTTCAGGATGCTGTGACAAACTATCATAAATTGCAAGGCTTATGAATAACAGGCTTTTATGTTCGTCGAACTGTAGACCAGGGAATTCAAATTCAAGGAGAAGATGCAGTGTCTTGTGGCTTACCTTAGGGTACACAGAGTACCACATGGATGAACAATAATTTCTTTCTTTTTTAAAAAAGACCAGTCTCTTCTTTAAAAAAAAAAAAAAAAAAGGATTTATTTATTTATTTCATGTATGTGGGTACACTGTCACTGTCTTCAGACACACCAGAAGAGGGCATTGGACCCAATTACAGATGCCTGTGAGCCACCATGTGGTTGCTGGGAATTGAACTCAGGACCTCTGGAAGAGCAGTCAGTGCTCTCAACCACTGAGCCATCTCTCCAACCCAAACAATAATTTCTAATGGTCTTCTTCCACAGAGACCAATTCCATTTACAAGGTCACCACCTTCAGGACCTCATCATCTCCCAAAGCTCTGCACACCTGACACTATGAGTTGGCCCTAGGATTTCAACAGAGAAACTGGGGATCAGGCAGGGTCCCCGAGACTCAGACCACAACGCTGCAGTTTGTAGAGAAGGAGAAAATCAAAATGATTACCAAAGTGTCCCTGAGGGGTGGGACTGGAACTGGAAAATAGCTCAGTGCTTTACACTTGAAACTCTCCTGTGTATTTAATGTACTACCGTGGATGCTTAGGGGCCAGGAATATGCTGGAGACCTGTGCATGGTAAGCAAGTCTGTTCCACTGTATTGTATCCTCAGCCCACATTTTTGCCTTTTTTTTTTTTTTTTTTTTTTTTTTTTTTTTTTTTTTTTTTTTTTTTTTTTTTTTTTTTTTTTAGATCTTTTCATTAAGTTGTTCAACTAACTGGCCTTCAGCTCAGAGTTCTTTGTCTCAACCTCCCCAATGACTGGGGCTGCCCACACCTTTTGATGATATTTGTATCCATTTGTATCAAATAATACCTTAGTAGGCAAGTGTTACTACTTTACTTCTCTATAAAGGCCTCACCTTTCTTGCATACATAGTAGAACAACTCCTTTAACCTCCCAGACCTATGGTTAACCTCGATGGCTGCCTTGACAGTATTTAGAATCCCGTAGGAGACAGTCCTCTGGGCATGCCTACATGGACATAATATAATTCTACAGGCTTCGAATTTCAGTATAGTACACAGGAAGAAGCAGGGGAGCTTTAGCATTTGTCTCTCTGCTTCCTGATTATGGATGCCATGTGACCAGCCACCTCACATTTTTCACTGTTCTACCTTTCCTGTCATAACTGCAGAATGTTCAAGCTTTGAGAAACAAACAAATACCCTCAGGCATTGAGTTTTCAGGTAACCATCACATCACTACAAAAAGAAGCTAATACGGAATATTGGTACCAGGAGTGGGGTTGTTGCTGATAAATGGTGTCAGGTTTGTAGGCCTTTAGAACTAGTTTGTGGGAGGAATGTATGAGTTTGAACCTGCAAGCTAGGGAAATACCTGAATACCCTAAGCAGGGCTTAAGACATCATCCTGATGGGAGTTTAGGAGACCAAAAATGCTGAGAGAAATGTGGACCACCGAGGACCTACTCATGAAATTTCAGAGATGGACAAGGGCCTTACTCATAACCAAAATAGAGGCCATTCATGCTATTTTCTGGCAAAGAATTTGGCTGCATTGTGCCTCTGTCTTGAAAATATGAGAGAAATTGGATTTAAAAGTAATTTACAATTTTATTTGGCAGAGGAAATTCCAGGAGAGAGTAACATCCAGTCTGTGGAATGGTTATTGCTTATTGCTCTTAATTAGACCTATGGTGAGAGTGGAAATACTTAAAAGTGTATAATTTGGCCAAGAGCGAAACATGAAAATTTAAAGTTGTTGACGAGGTAGACATGCAGAAAACAGCTATGATTGTCAAAGAGGTTCGTTCACATCATTAACGAGAAATCATGAACACTGTACTAAGACAATAGGAAAATGTCCTGAGGGCAAGGCTTCACCCATCAAAGGCTCCACCCCACCAAAGTTTCCAACCTGTAAAAATGCAAATTCATTTAAGAGGAGAGAGCCTGGATTCAGAGCACCATAGAAGGGACTCCCCACTTGAAAACAATGCTCTTTGAAAACAAGTGTTTTCCCAGGTTCAGCCAGTGTGGTGCCTGCTATGGTCATGGCAGAAGGGAACCAAATCTCCTTTGGAGCTGACAGAGCTTACATTGTCTGTGTGGTTTTAGTTTTGTAGGCATGTAAGATGTAGCAACAATGCAGTCACAGAGGTCCCAGAAAGCTGCTGAGGCTAGGCAATGTATAGCGGGGGTCATGTTCCCTGAGCGAAGTTCAGGGAGGCCATTGCATGAAGTTGTGAGGATGAAAGTTAAGAAAGTTATGGGGTTTCCAGGATGTTGTAGCTGAAAGGACCAAAGGACAGCTGTTGAGGTAAGCTGTAGGCACAGAGAGGAGCCAGCCCAGAGAGGTTGCTTATGCTATAGGCAGTGGAACTAAGGGGTGGGGCTGTCTGTCTTAGTTACTTCTCTGTTGCTGTGATAAGACAGCATGACTGTCATGGTAGGGAGCATGGCAGAAGGCAGGCATGGTGCTGGAGCAATAGCTGAGAGCTCACATCTTGAGACACAACCATAAGCCAGGAAGAGATAATGAGAAAGGCATGGGCATTTGAAAGCCCACCCTCAGTGACGCACCTCCTCCAACGAGGCCACACCTCCTCATCCTTCCTGAATAGTTCCACCGACTGAGGGCCAAGACTTCGAACCACCATATTGTCCAGTTCTCCTGCTATCCAAGTCCACTAGAGCCCAGAGGACGCCACCAAGAGGCCAAAGAGCTGGGGGCATGCTGGCTCTGCTGTATTTCGGTCTTGAGTCATCTGGTTTTTCTTACTGGCTTCTGGCTTCTGCTGCTTAGAATTGGAACGTTTAGTCTGCACCAGTTATATTGGAAGCCTGCAGCTTGTTTGTTACTGTATTAAGGCTCGCAGATTGCCTTCAGTCCCAGGAGAGACGTTGGACATCTGAATAGTATTGGGTTCGCTTAAGGTTGTGGACACTTTTAGAGATGTCCTAAATGCATTTCGCATCATGAGATGAACAGGGAATTGTAGAGTCGAGGTCGAATGTTATGATTAAGTGATATGTTTATTTCTCAAATCAATAAAGGGGTGGACTGTGTTAACTTTGACTGTCAATTTGATGGGATTTAAATCACTTAGGAGACAAACTTCCCAGCTTATCTGTGGGGGTATTGATAGGCTTAACAGATGTGAGAGAACACATTCTGGCTGTGGCTGGGGGTCCGGGGGTGGGGGGTGGGGAGCGGATGGACGGGGATGGGACAGTGGGGTTGGGACATAGTAACATTCTGTGTGCAGGAGTCCTGACTGAATAGAAGTGAGAACCTGAGTAGAAGCCAGGTATCTGTCTCTGCTTCCTGACTGGATGTGATGCGATGGCACTCAACTCCTTCCCCATCATGACTGACTGTACCTTGAACTGTGAGACAAAATAGGCCCATCCTTCCTTGAGTAGCTTCTGCCAGGCATTTTGTCACAGAAGCAAGAAAAATAACCAATACCCCAGCATCAGCTAAGAACCACATGTGATGGGAGCCCAGCACCATGACTGGCCCACGGGCGAGCGCTGGCAGGAGCGGGCTGGCCTGAGTCATGCTGTACAGCAGTGACCTTAGGTACTTGGAGCCCATCCGACCTTCTGCCTATGTGACAGCTGAGCCTGTGTGGCCTGGGCTTATGCCTGGCTGCAGGAGGGCTCGGACTCCTGGGCTAGGCTTGGACTGGACTCCTGACTTCTAACCCAGGCCTTCTGGCTGCTCCTGCCATCTCTGAGTCATCTCATGGGTTTGGTAAGGGCAGGGCGGGGGGAGGGGTGTTGGTGGGGAACCGTTGGAGGACTGGGTACGTTCCCTCCTGCACAAATTGCTTCTCTTTGTGCCTGTAAGTGCAAGATGTTCAGATAAAGGTCAAGAGCATGTTTTCTTTAGTATTCCTGGGAATGAAATGGGAGAAATACAGGATGGGCTGAAGGAGTAAGGACTGGGGAGGAGAAAGACAGGGAGTGTTGCCAAGCTCCGTGGCTTGAAAGACCTTCTGATTACAGGAAATGATCTTTTGCGGAGGGCATAAATACAGCCTCTGTTTTTCTATCAAAACCAGCAGAAGTTATAATCAGGAAGATTGAGAGACGGTTGGTTGAGGGGTGGGGGGCAGGCACTCAAGGCAGCTCTGTAGGTCCCGGCCCCCTACAGCCCTGTCTCCTCCTTCTTCTTCATCTGAGCCTTGCCAGCCCCCTCCCTCAACAGTCCCCACTGACTGGCCTCTCTGCACCTAGCTTTGAGGCCTCCTCTAGGATGCCTCTAGGTCTCTGGCACATCATGCCATGTCTTCCTGAATTGCATTTAATGAACTGTGTCAAGATTGCTCTTTAGAGCCATCTGTTGGTCCCAGTAAGACTGAAGGTCATATCCTGGGCCTCTGGCTCAGATCACGAATTTATTAAAAATTATGCTTTTTCTTCTTTGCCTAGGTGATTTTTTTAATGTCTTATATTCACTGTCCAAAAGTAAGAACAGGAACTTTTGTATAAAAAAACCAATTTCTGGCTTTCCTGGACAAATTGAAAAACCAAGAAACACGGGCTCTTTTCTCTGCCTTCAGAGCAGTGTCCCCTTTGAAGGGCGTGTGTCTTTTCCACTTGTTCACAGACCCCACCACACCCTACTGTCTCCCTAGCAAGAGAGCTTCATGTCAAAGCTCTCTTGTGTGTAACCACATCTGCATTAGTGGTTTCTCTTATACTGGTCTCCTTACCCATTTTTCCCTCTCACTTTCTCACTTCTTAGATGTCACCAGACTAAATCCTGCTGCCTGGGCCCCGCCCCTATCGCCCTGTCTTGGAAGACAGAGTTTGGGCTTTATTCACATCTGGAGCTTCAACAGCCTGCAGTGGGTAGCTGGAAGAATGAAGGCAACTTGCTACTGTCCCACGAGCGCTTTCTGGATTCTCTCTTTCCCCTTCAACATACTTATTCCCTCAACAGATATTCGCAAGACTGTGCAGCATCTCAGTGGTAAAGAGCCTCCCTGGCTTGCTGAGGCCCTGGGTTCCATCTCTAAACCAAAGGGGGTCAGGGAAGAGTCACCGGACTGTGGACCCACTTCCAACCCAGGGTGTTCTGTTACCTTTGGTATCCCAGATCCTCTGATGGTCCTCAACTAATGGGACCCTATCCCTAGAAGCCATTCCAGGCATTTCTTACAAACCTACCTCTATGTAGTTCTGTCAGAGAGCATTGAAAGAATCATTGACGAATCACTGGTGATGTTAGCACGAGCAATAGGTGGTTCCTGGGAACTGGGGTCTTATGGATCCATACATCTCATTTCCCAATCATAAGGTACCACCCACCTGACTGTCTGTGGTCATAGTTGTCAGTTCCAAGTAGGAAAACCAGCAGGATAACAGGCTTCCGGATGACTGAAGAGTGTGAGCTTATGTAACTAAACGCTCCAGGGACCACCGCAATCCTAAGGTGTTCTTTTCTTTAGTTTTCCAGCCTGGGGTTTAGGGAAGGAAGTAATGCTCATTCCATTTTGCAGAGCGGAAAACTTGAGCGCCAGGATTGCAACAATGTTACCAAGAAGGTCCAGCTAAACTGATGTTCTTTACTCCCTCACATTTGCCCTCTTGCTGTACTGAAGAGAACTATCAACTTCGCTGGATTCCTCAGGGCCCAGAACTCCAATTACCACCAAGCATGACAGAAAATGCCCAGTGGCCACAAGCATCCCTGGCTGCCAGAATATGCACAGGCAACAGGCTCTGCCAACCTGCTGCATCGACCTCAGACGTCAGACTCGGATTTGAACACTGAAGAGGAGGATGTTAGCTGGCAGTTTTGGTGGAGGCACTGAGGTCTGGTTCTTGTGATTTGATGGCAGTCAGGTGATGTGATATCTGCAGCCAAAGGACACCTGTATGCCAGGGCTGGTGTAAATATGGGTGCCATTCTTGGGTGCTCGACCTAATTGTCCATACTTAAAAAAAAAATTGTACAGCTGTTTTGTCTGTATATATGCCTATGTACTGCACATATCTGTCCATGCCTGGTCCCCCCATGGACGCCAGAAAAGGGCACTAGCTCCTCCGGATCTGGAGTTACCAATGGTTGTGAGCCATCATGTGGTTGCTGAGAATTGAATCTAGGACCTCTGGAAGAGCAGCAAGTGCTCTTAACTTCTGAGCCATCTGTGCAGCCTCATCTCTCAAACTTACTTCACATCTGGTGGCTCAAGAAGACCCAGTGTTGACAACTGATGTGTATATGTGAAGGTTTGTCTCCACACCCCTACACAGACATCTCTATATAAATTCTTCTCTTAATTCCTTCAATATTCATCTTATTTTTCCACATTTATTTATTTTAATTTCTGTGTGAGCACACATAAATATGTGTGTGTGTGTGTGTGTGTGTGTGTGCACAAGCCATAGCATGCTTATGAAAATCAGAGGACTGAAATAATCCCATGGCTAGAATCTGTCTTTCAACAGCCTGAATGGCTGTCAGGAGCTTTTTAGTTTATTTTTTTCCTTTATGTTTTCTAGTCACCATGGTACTTTAGATGGGATTTAAACATGCTCTTTGGCCGCGGTCAATACTAGGTAAGCATTTGTTGGGGGAAAAGATGGGAGAATGAATGATGATAATCTGCATTTGATGGATGGATTCCAGAGGAAAGTAGAATGCGATAATGCATGCCAAGACTGTGGCCTAATGCACAGGCGCCACCTGCTGGACATAAGTTAGTATAACAGGTCCATTTCTGCTATAGGGATGGAAAAGGCAGGCCAATGAGTAAAAAGAGAAAGAACAAAAATTCAACAAAATCACCCCATCTCCTTTGCTCTAGACCTCTTAATTATACTGCCAATTATATCAGTTATATCAAGCATGCCATTTTTTAGTCAAAATAGGCATGTTATTGCTCCTTCATAGCATCTGACACATTCGAGATACTGAGTTAAGCACACGTGACTTTGTTCACCCTCAAAGTAACTGCAAAAAGCAGATACTATAATTAGACTTCAGACCAAAGTCTTGAGGTCCACAGAGGCCTATGGTGCCCTATAACACTGAGGGTCACATAGATGGTCTGTTTGGGAAAGGAATGAAAGACAGTTCCACCTCACTTCAGAATTTGATGTCGATGGGATTCCAAGAAGTCAGGCTCCAAGATGGGGTTCTCCAAGCAGGAAACCTACAGCCTCAGCAGGTGCCAGGTGATACTAGGTGTCTTGGTTAGGGTTTTACTGCTGTGAGCAGACACCATGACCAAGGCAACTCTTCTAAGGATAACATTTAACTGGGGCTGGCTTACAGGTTCAGAGGTTCAGTCCATTATCATCAAGGAGGGAACCTGGCAGCATCCAGGCAGGCATGGTGCAGGAGGAGCTGAGAGTTCCACATCTTCATCTGAAGGCTGCTAGGAGAAGACTGGCTTCCAGGCAGCTAAGATTTGGGTCTTAAAGCCCACACCCACAGAGACACATCTACTCCAACAGGGCCACACCTCCTAATAATGCCACTCCCCGGGCCAAGCGTATACACACCATCACACCAGATGTGGCCAAACTGAGATGGCCAGTAAGCAGGAGCTTGACTCACACGATACTAAACTGCCTCGGGAGAGTGGTGTGAATTTGGACCAGCTTGCTCTCCTCGTCTGTGAGACAGTTCCACAGACAGACTCAGCTAAGAGCTACCATCAGCCAAAGGCCCTGAGTCCTAGAGTGGGAGACCAGGTCAGTGTGCCAAGCGTGCCCGTGCACCCATCCTACCTACCTCATTGCATGGTTCAGTGCGACTCCGGTGGCCTGAGACAACAGATGTAGCTATGGACTGTGGTTTTAAAGAATGAAAATGGAGCTAGTAAGGTGGCTCCATTGTGCGAGCAAAAGCACTTGGAAGCTCTGAGTTCGGTCCTTGGAACTCACTATGGAGGAAAAGAATCGACTCCTGTGAGTTGTTCTCTGACTGCCACATAAGTGTGATGCGCACATGCACACACCACAAATAAAATAATTTAAAAAAAAATAATGAGAATGGTCTGCCCATATCCATCCAGACCCAGTCTGCCACAATAGGTAGTGAATTGAGGCCAATTTGTAGTGAAGTAATCTATGACCAGAGAAGGAGAAAGGGATGTGGCCGCACACATGACTGGTGAGTTGTTCAACATTTTCAAATACAAAAAGGAAATTTTGAACCCTGTAAATACAACAAAGTAACTTGTTAAAACAACCATGTTGTGGTAGATTTTTTTTTTCTTTTCTTCAGACAGGGTTTCACATAATCCCAAATGACTTTGGACCCCAAGTTCTCCTGATATACCTGTCACCTGCGGGATTGCAGGCCTGTGTCACCTGCTAAACTGTTTGAAAACATTTCACTCCACCTGTCTACTCCTTGCCAGCCATCAGCTTAGGGCCAGGCCTGCTGAGCCTGTGAGGATCAGTCAGCTGGCTGAAGCAGAAGCGAGAATCCATGGTTGTTAGTGTATGACAGGTATGAATTTATAAGATTTTAGAGGCCAACATAAGGATGCATCAAAATATAACTGTGTTTGGGTAGTTGTTTGTAAAGGTTACCTTTAGAATTTCACCTTCTGCTGGGCAGTGGTGGCACACACCTTTACTCCCAGCACTTGGAGGGAGAGGCAGACGAATTTCTGAGTTCAAGGCCAGCCTGGTCTACAGAGTGAATTCCAGGACAGCCAGGGCTACACAGAGAAACCCTGTCTCAAAATAAACAAACAAACAAACAAACAGGTAAATAAATAAATAATAAAATAATTTCTTCTAGGCTGGTAAGATGGCTCAGTGGTTTAAAAACACTAGCTGCTCTTCCAGAGGTCCTGAGTTCAATTCTCAGCAACCATGTGGCGGCTCATGATCATCTATAAAGAGATCTGATGCCCTCTTCTGACATGCAGGTGTACATGCAGACAGAGCATCCATGCATCCATCCATCCATACACATACACACACACAATTTTACCTATACATGTAAAAAACTTTTTTAAAAGAACTGTTACATGTGATTCCTATGCTTTTATGTAGCACAGAAGTGAGCCAGGCACTTTCCTTCCCTTTCTTAAAATTAAGAATATTTGTATTTGTTCTTTGATTATCTCATACATGTATACAATATATCTTAATCACAGTCACCTCCAACTCTCCTCTCCCACTCCCCATGACCTCTCACCCCTTCCTCCCCATCCTTCACTCCCTCTGCAAACGTTTGTGCTTGATAAACCACCCAGTCTAGTGCTGCTTGAATGTGTGTGTATGTTGCACCAGCCACCAGAGCATGGGAGCCTACCAGCAGTCACACTCCTGCACATCCGTCCCCGTAGCCTCCTCGGCTGTGAATGGGCCTTGTGTGCCCCTTCCCAGACTCACGCCACCGCATTGACTGAGCCCATCTTCTGCAGGTCTTGTGCGGGTGACCACAGGTGCGTGAATGTACAAGTCCTGTCATGCTCAGAAGGTGGCATCTCACAGCACTGGCATGGCCCTCCCACTCTCACCCTCTCGTACCATGTCACCTGAGCCTTGGGACACCGATGTCCTACTTAAGGCTGAGCATTCAGCCAGGCACTTTTCTTACACCTGTGGCAGATACTACAAAGTGTCCCCTAAGAAAGCTCTCCCTTTCTCCTTTACAAAGCAATGATAACTCCAGAGTCCCCAAGCCATCAAAAAATGGGGCTGGGGGCTGGAGAGTTGACTCAGCCATTTAGAATATTTGTTGCTCTCCCAGAGGACCTGGGTTTGATTCCCAGCACTCACACAATGGCTCACACCAACCATAACTTTAGTTCCAGGGTATCTGGTACCCTCTTCTTTCCTCTATGGGCACCAGACATGCATATAATGCATATATATACGTGTGTGTGTGTGTGTGTATGTGTATGTGTGTGTGTGTGTGTGTGTGTATATATATATATATATATATATATATATATATACATGCACACCAGCATTCATATAGATTTTTAAAATTTTAAAATATAAAACAAAAGAAAGAAAAGAAAAGAAAGAAGGATGGCCCTAAGGATGCTGGGTAAAGAAGAGCCTCCCAGGGGGTAGAGTCAGCATTGTGAGGAACAGAGAGTAAAGACTTTCTTCCTGGATAGCCAGACTAACTGCCAGAGAAGGATGTCTGTACAGTCCCAAGCTTTGACAACTATTGATAAGTTATCTTTCTTGTATCTAGGAATATGGGCCACCCCTAAGAATACATGGTAGATCTCTGAAATCCTTTATAGGCCACATATGAGACATGAAACTGAGTATTGTCCAGCCAGGTGTAAATCAAGTAATCACATAGCAAGTTCTAGAACCTTCCTAAAGAAACATCGGGACACCACGCAGTACTTGCACCTTTCATCCTTCTTTACATCCTGGGAACAGAGATAATGGCAGAAGCTGAAGGGGCCATCTCAACCCTGGGATGAGCCAAGAAAGGGTGGCTCATACAGAATGAAGCAGCTGGATTAAAGGAGCTATCATGAAATAAGCCACCCAATCAACTCTGAGCTTCCTGCCTCCAACTTCAAACTTGTGAATGTTACGGAGTACTCTCCCTTGCTCACAGACAACCTAACTCTAACATGGCACCCAGGTGCTAACAAGTCACAGTCCTTGTATTATGGATAAGAGAAGAGGACTCTCTTCTGCTGTGTTGCCGTCCGCAATTAATGGTACTCAAGATGGCACACACACACACACACACACACACACACACACAGAGTCTTACATTTAATATGCCTTAGTCAGCTCAATGATTGGGCCACTCTTAAACCTCCACGTGGTTAACACTCGCCTCTGATACTCCTGAGTTATTACTTACTAAAATCTATATTCCATCTTTGTTGCTTTAGAGCCAACTGGGGGGAGGGCTGGGACCACTCTTCCCTGGCTCTTACATGTTGGCTGTCTCTCTGATGAGCATGACAGTTCTGTCCTTCTTCTTCTCTTGGTCCCCTTGCCTGCAAAACCTAAGGTCCAGCCTCTGCCTCCCTGCCCAGCCATTGGCCACCAGCAACTTGATTTGCCAATTGAAACCAACTGGGACAGGGCCCCTCAGCATCTTACATGTGGGCTTCTCATGCTATTTAGGGGACCCAAAGAGCATACTGCATGCTCTATGCCAGATCCACAAAACTGCTGCTGTTGCTATTAGTAGGAGAAGGATGAACTGGCCAGCACAAGCTCCAAAACACAGTTCTCAGAAAACATCACTTTGACTGCCTCCTCCTGGACGAGATCAGGTTAGGAGTGAATGCTGGAACTTCTGCTCAAACCAATACGCTGCATCTACTGAGAATGCCAGAAACGCATCGCTGCCTCTGCACATCACTCATCTCTCCAGCTAGGTTTGAGTGGAGAGAGACAGATGAGCACATACTTTAGCTACAAGGGAGTCAGGAGGAATTAATTTTTTTTTTTAATTCTAACAAAAGCAAAATATAAAGAGTAAAAGTTAAAGTATCAGCTAAAGGATTTAAACTATTTGAGGGCTAAAAACCCGAGAACTTTATTTTCTCACAGTTCTAGAGGCTGGCTGTCAGAGGTCAAAGGTCAGAGTGCTGGTAAGGCCAGGTTCTGATGAGAGCTCGCTCACTTCCTCCTCGCTTCCAGACAGTCACATTCCTACTGCATTCTTCAAATGACAGGAAGAGAGAAAGAGAGAGAGAGAGAGGGAGGCAAGTGGGCATACAAGGAAAACACTGAAACCCACCACGCCAGTCAACTAACCACCGTGAGCCGAGAGATTTTAGCAGTTTAAACAAACACACTATATTGGTTACTTTATACATTGTGGCACAAAGTGGCTGACAAAAACTATTCAGGAAAGGGCAAGTGCCAGGGTAGAGTCGTCATGGCAGGGAAGTCCTAGCCGCAAAGTCTTGGGGCAGCCGATTGCATGCATCCTGCATCCAGTCAGGGAGCAGAAAGCAATAGATGCTAGCGCTCGATGGGCTTTCTGTTTTCCACGCAGTCCAGGACCCCCTCCCCCTCCCCCTCCCCTTCCCCCTCCTCCATGGGTGCCACCCACATTTAGAGCCAGTCTTCCTGCCTCAAGAGAATCCTCACAGACCCAGATGCCCAGAGATCTGTGTCTAAGATGATTCCGCATGCTGTTAACAATCAATATGAACCATCTCTTATACGACAACCAAGTTTTAGGATGGGTAGCATACACCCACAACCTTATCACAAAAGGCTAAGCAGGAGGGCTGTCACAAGTGTGAGGCCAGCATGGGCTATATTATATAACCAATGCCAGTGCAGCCAAGGGAGCTCAAGACAATCAAATAAGCATTTTTAAATTGTGGAACAGAATGCACCATTTTTAAGTACCTACAAAATGGTGAGATGGCTAGGGACTTTAAAATGTGCCAGATCTTTAAAAACAAGCACGAGTCTCTCCTGTGAGACCTCACCAGATGGTCTGTATGCATTATTACCTTTCGGGGTGCCAAAGACATAGTACCAAAAGGCCGCTGATTCCCTCGAAGTAAATCTAGACATACAAAGCAATTCCAAGAAAATCCTCTCATATCTTTTAGACTACTTGGAGATCTGATTCAAAACCTGTGAAACAATAGATGTTTGGGCTGAGCAAAAGCAAACTTTGAAAATAAAAGAAAAATAAGAGCGAGATCTTGCCAGATATCACAGCTCACAAAACACTTTCAGGAATTAAACCAGTACTCAAATTTACAAACACTTCCATGAAACTGGAACCCAGAATGCACACATCGGCTTTAGCTTATGCTGCCTGCTACTTCTGTAGCAGAAACAAAGGACTGTCCAATCAATGCTGCTGTGACAAATAGACAGCTATTTGGAGGGAGAAAAATTAACCTGAGTCTCTCTCATACCGTTTCCAAATATAAATCCAAACTATTTGATCAAAGCCCTAACCGTGTTAGAAGAAATAGGGAATATATTGATCCTACGTGAGCAGGAAGGACGTGATGCACGACAACAACTGTAAAGGAAAGCATTGATTAAGTTATTCCATAGGAGCTCTGGCTTCTTGTACAAGAACAAGCCAGTCCGTGGTCCTCATGTGTGGGAGAGGCTCTGTGAGGCTTCCACTCCTAGCACTTGATGGTAGATGGAGGAGGACGAGCCAGTTTTCTCCGTGGTATGGCCTCTAGTAAGTTGACCACACCTCAATAGTGTGCCTGTACCTGAGTGCCAATGGGCAACACTGATTAGATTCAGTGAGTTACTTTAAAAAATTAAAAAACAAGGCGAAAAGATAGCTCAGTACTTATTGTTGTTGTTGTTGTTGTTATTATTATTATTATTATAAATAGGCACACTGTAGCTGCCTTCAGACACAGCAGAAGAGGGCATCAGATCTCATTATAGATGGTTGTGAGCCACTGAGCCATCTCTCCAGTCCTGAAAGCTCAGCGTTTAGGAACGCTGACTGTTCTTCCAAAGGCCCTGACCTCAATTCCCAGCAACCACATGGTGGCTCACAACCGTCTATAATGAGATCTGATGCCCTCTTCTGTTATGCAGGTGTACATGCAGATAGAACACTCATATACATAAAACAAATAAATTTAAAAACATAGAGTTGGGAAGGAGATCCTGGAAGAAATAGAAGTGAAGAGTAGAGGATGGATATGGTCAAAATACATTGGATACATGTATGAAATCCCCAAACAGCACATAAAAATTTTTTTAATTTAAATAAATATATTTCTATTTAAATGTTTTAAGTGTTTCTATGCCAAAGCAAAAGTAAAATACATTTCAATCTTGTCATCAGAAAACAAAGTGTATGCCTGAAAATCAGAGCAAGTACAGGCTGCCAATAAAATAGGAAATTGCTAATAAATGTGAGAGGGCAATAATTGCATAATAACAAGAAAATGCATCATGCCAACAGACAGAACAAGACAAACTGGATTTTCAATGAACTTCCATTTTTACCTATGATAGGTAAATGGTTGAACCCTTCCTGCAGAGGATGGTGAGGTGTGGAGTGCAAGCCTCCCAACTGCCTCTCTGTATTTACTCTTTGTCTTCTTCATGCTCCTCTGTGTCCCATGAGACGAGCTTGCATGGACTACATCAGCACATTCTGCTGCCATCTGGCTGAGGTCAGCCCAGTAGGAGACAGAGGGACAAGAGTGACCCAAAACATATATTCCCATAGCTCCTTCCCTGTGGGACCACTTGTTTTCTCTCTCTCTCTCTCTCTCTCTCTCTCTCTCTCTCTCTCTCTCTCTCTCTCTCTCTCTCTCTCATCTACTGGATTCCACTCTCTCATCACTCCCAAAGTTTTGGAGGTGTAATAATGAACCCACTCTTACCCAGCCCCCTCTCATGCTACCTTCAACGTTCTCCTAGCGAGAGTACTGCATTTGGTTTGGAGGTAAGTGGGCCCAGAGCCAGTGGGTACCTGTCTATCAGCAATTCCACATCTCCTTACCCACATCAGACACACACACTAACAGGCATCTGCACAAAGGGCGAGTAGAAGGCCATTTGCAACACCCTTGTTTACAAAATTGCTTAAATGCCTTCAAACAGAAAAACAGCTAAGCAAACTTTAATTTATGGAGTTAACTATACAGCATATTATATGAACATGGCATGCTGATGTAAAAGGGGGCTGGATCTCTTTGTATAACATGGGCTCGAAACATGTTATTGTAGGAAGAAAGACCAGAGCCATAATAAATTACATGAGTGCTACAGTCCCCATAGGTTTATGTGTTCCACAAAAATTATGGGAAACTTTCCTCCACGTCTCCACAAGAAAGGATTATATATACACCCCCAGCCCACCCAAGGCAAGCAGGCATGGATATAGGATTTGCTTTGGCCAAGGGATTGTGTGCGGTGGTGACATGAGACACTTTCAAGTAGGGGCTTTAAAGAGACCACAGCATTCTTCCTTTTCCCTCTGCTATGAAACCAGTAGATACCAGCTGCTTCTTCACCCTGTGTCATACAAAGCTAACTCATACAAACATGTGAAGAATACGGCGTAAGTGGGCTGGGAGATTGCTCAATGGATAACACAGTCCCTGTACAAGTCTCATGGCAGAGTCCTGATCTCCAGCATCCACATACATGCTGGGTTGGTGTGGCAGCTGCCTGTTACCCTGTTCTCTGGGGGAAGTGTCAGAGTGACCCTGGGGAGCGAGCGTTAGCTAGCCAAATCAACTAGCTCTAGCTTTAAGTGAGAGAGCCTGCCTCCTGCTTGGTGAATAGAATGGAAATCAATGAAGGGAGACATTACATCAACCCCTGGCCTCCACATGCATGTGCGGCCCACATGCATGCACACCCAACACACCAAGATATAAATCTGTATCATTATGAAGCACTGAGGTCTTGGAGATGTTTACTTCAGTGCAATCTCACCTACAGTGGTTAATAGGTCTGCTATACAAGTGATCTGCAGTTACTCCTGGAAGGGGGGGGAATAACATGGGAGGGGGAATCAGATGGGGGGGGGATGATGATCACAGGCAGCTTTTATGTTAATTTTCATTTTCTTACCCTGAAAATATATTCATGCGTCACCATATAATAAAAATATATCACTTAAAAAGAATATAGCAGGTGTTTTCTTACTTAAAATGAAAGGCTAAAAAATATCAGTCTTAAAATACACACATAAACACCCTATAAATTAATGGTTCTTCCTGCCCAGCTGGTGCTCTGAGGGAGGAGACTAGAGGCAGAGAGCTCCTTGGAGCTTCTGGAGCAGGAGGAAGTGCCAGGGCATGGCAGTGCCCTGTCAGTCTCTCTGCAAGTAGAAATCTACAGAGCCTCCACTGGGTAACTTATTTCTGGTTTAGCTATCATGACATTGAAACATGGATTGGAGTAGAATGCCTTTTTTAAAAAATGCACTTTTAATAATGTATATTATGTATGTATGTATGTATGTATGTATGTATGAGGGGGTACATGTGAGTGTAGGTGCATATGAAGACCAGTAAAGGGCATTAGGTCCTCTGGAGCTAGAGTTATAGGCAGTTGTGAACCACCCAACATGGGTGCTGGGAACTAAACTTGGGTCCTCTGAAAGAACTGCAGGTGCATTCAACTACTGAGTCATCTCTTCAACAGAATGTTTGTTTGTTTGTTTGTTTTTACATTCATAATGCCTACCTTTTCGGTGATCTCATTTTTATGGCCAATTCACTTCAGGCAACCTAGAAGAATGATGGTCTCTTCAATACCACATCTCCTTACAAAGCTCTGTCTCTGATACCCCTTATAGTCTTCTCTGAACCAGACAGGATAGGTTTAAGATGGCGTGTTAAATTATCGTGACATAGGCTTGAAATGTTGGCTTTTCTCTCAAGTGAAATCAAACCTTACAGAGATCCTTGATCAATCTCCATTCTCATGTGTCAGGCAGTTACAGTGACAGCCTTAGAAGAAGCAGAAGCAGCCCGATCTCTCAGTCACAGCTGTGGTGACCCGGAAACAAGAGTCCTCCTAGACTAGAACTGTCCTCAGTTCACAAGACCTGATTCCCTGTGCTCAAGCCTTTTTCTACTTCTAATACTGAGGGTGGCTTCCATTTCTGTGCCTTGAACGTAATAGGACTGAGTAAAGGTTGGAAAAGAATGTCCAGAGGTAGACCCAAAGATGAGAAAGTGGTAAGAGGGAAAGAAAATTAGAAATTAGAAAACTGTTCCATGGGGTCAGATATCCAAACAGTTTGAGCCATGGGAAGTGAAGCTATGGAAACCAGAGAAGCAAAACTTAACTTCACTCATGCATGGCAGTCACAGAAGATGGATTTTCTCACTGGGCAAGCTCACTGGGAACCAACAGACCCCACAGCGCCAGCGATGGTGCAGCGAGAAGTCTGCAGCCCCACCCACGAGAGTCTCTCAAACAGGACTGGGTCTAACTGGGTCTGCCGCTAGACTTACCCATTTATAACACATTCTAACGTGGTGGAAAATATGGCAGCAATTTTCCAGCACATTGAGGACCTGAGGACTCAGCATCAGATTCAGATACTACTTCAACAGTAAAGCACACAGGGAGAGGAGGCAGGACACCTACTGAAGCAACCAGCATGAAAAGCCGTTTTTTGAGATAAGCAGAGAAACTAAACCTAGTTTGTGTAAAAACTATTGCTAGCTCCTTATGTATCCCAGTGGGATAAATGGATGACTGCTTGTTTGTTTGTTTGTTTGTTTGTTTGTTTTTCAAGACAGAATTTCTCTGTGTAGCCCTGGCTATCCTGGAACTAACTCTGTAGACCAGGCTGGCCTTCAACCCAGAAATCTGCCTGCCTCTTCCTCCCAAGTGCTGGGATTAAAAGTGTGCGCCACCACTGCCCGGCTGGTTGCCTGCTTCTTTAAGTTCTTACCCATACAATGTATGAAAATTGCTATAAAATACTGCTTACTCATCAGAAAAATAAAACTAAGCAACAGAAACATGTGAGTTTATTTTATCATTCTCTAATTGTTTGGTGTTTGCTTAGAATTATCACAATTTTTAAATGAAACCCAAAGAGTGATAAAGCATATAGGCCGAAAGGAAGCAAGTCGGGCCCTTGGCCCAATGGTATAATGTTTATCTATGTGCAAGACTCTTAGTTCAGGTTGAGGGGAATGACTGAGGACCTGAGATCAAATCCCCAGAAGCCACATAAAGCCAAATGTGGTAGCACATGTCTATTATTCCAGTATTCTCACAGCAAGGACGTAGAGAAAAAACTTCCTTGATTTTCACAGATCCAATAGTCTGGCTTAAATGACGTGGGACAAGACACACTGACTCACTCAGGCAAGGTGAAGGTTGAGGAACAACACCGAAGGCTGACCTCTGACCGCCCCCAAGGCTCCTACACACATGTACGTGCACGCACACACTGGGTCACATGTGCGCACATACAGACTTTTGGCTCTAACCACACACACACACACACACACACACACACACACACACACACCACACACACAGACCCTTGATTCTAACTCATACATACACACACGCATATACATGCACACACACATATACAGATGCATACACACACATACACATGCATCCATACACATACACACGGACCCTTGGTTCTAATTCATGCACACATATACATACACATGTATATTCACACACACACATGCACATACACATGCATGCATACACACACACAAAGTATGAAAATATGTTTAAAAGAATCATTAAGGCATCAGATTTTGCCACAGCATACAGACTCAGAAAACTAAGAACAATGTCATCCCAGCGGGGGTGTGGTGGCCCAGCCTTGTAAACCCAGCATTTGAGAAGCAGTGGACTGCAAGCTGAAGGCCAGTCTTGTCTACACAGTGGCTTCCAGGGCAGCCTGAGCTACATAGCAAGACCTTGGCTCAAACAAACAAACAAAAAACCAACCAAACAAACAAACAAACAGAAACAAGCATGGCGCACGCCCCTGTCGTTCCAGCAAGGAGCTGGGCAGAGAGCAGTTACAGGCCATTAGCTGCGTAAGTCAGGCAGGCCTGAGGAATCTGTGAGACCGTGTCTCAAAATAAGAAGTAAAAGTGGGCTGAGGACAGGATAGAGTTCAGCAGCAGACTTCTTGCTCCAGGCTCTCCATTGTCAATGGGCTACACTTCAGAAAGGAAGGACAGGGGGCTGGCGAGATGGCTCAGCGGGTAAGAGCTCTGACTGCTCTTCCGAAGGTCGAGTTCGGATCCCAGCAACAACATGGTGGCTCACAGCCATCTGTAATGAGATCGGACGCCCTCTTCTGGTGCGTCTGAAGACAGCTACAGTGTATTACGCCAGAGCAAGCAGGCCGGAGCTAGCCGGGCAGAGGAAGCAGGGCCGCCCCGAGTTCAATTCCCAGCAGCCACATGATGGCTCACAGCTTTCTGTACAGCTATAGTGTACTCATACCCATAAAATAAATAAAGTAAATCTTAAAAAAAAAAAAAGGGAGAAAGGGAGGGGAGGATTAATAAATATTTGTTGAATGGATTAATGTGGCAGAAAGAAAGCATGCGGTATGCAGAACAGGCCCTCAAAGATGCTTATGCCGCACAACAAAGGGTCTTTGCAGATGCCATCTCATGAGGTACATTGAATGAGGGAAGTGTGGTCAGAAGAGCAGTCTCCTGCAGGGAGCCTTAAAGCTGGACGGAGAGAGATGACAGAAGAGGAAAGCAGAGTGCAGATTCCTGGCCGCTATTGTTGGGGTGGGGTGGAGGGGTGAGCGGGTACAAAGGAGTACCAACAGCTTCCAGGAGCAGAGAGCCTGGAGGGAAGTGGCTACCAGAATTAGGATTAGAACTCCAGCCACAATCTCCTGAACCTGGAGATTGGATTCAAATCCAAGATCTAAATCAGCAAGGATTGCCCCTCAGCTGACACCCTTTCACTGGACGAGCCGCCAAGCTGGGGAGGGGATCTGGCTCACACTGGATTCATTCTCACCTACTGAACTGTGAGAGGAGAATCAAATGGTCTGGGGACTAAAGATGTCAGTCAACAACACAGCACTTGTCTAGAATGCACAAGACCTCGTATTCAAATTCCCACTTCCAAAAACCATAGGGAGAAGCGGATGGAGAAATAGGTGTTGTTTCAGAATAGGAACAAAAGTTGTAAGTAATTGTGGAAGCACTGCTGCTCAGGTCTCGTCTCTGTGTGTACAGTCTAGGACCACAGCCAGGGAATGGTTCCACCCACAGTGGGCAGGTCGTCACACCTTGTGGTGGTTTGAATAGGTATGGCCCCCATAGAATCATGTGTTTAAATGCCCATGGGGAGTAAGAGCGGACATGTTAGAGGAAGTGCATCAGTGTGGGGACGGGCTTTGAGGTCTCCTATGCTCAAGCTCTGCCCAGTGTAGAACACAGTCCTCATCTGCTACCTGAAGATCAAAATGTAGAACTCTCAGCTCCTTCTCCAGCACCATGTCTGCCTGATGCTGACACGCTTCTAACTGGATACTAATGGACTAAACCTCTGAAACTGTAAGCTGGCCCCAAATAAGATGTTTTCCTTTACAAGAGTTGCCTTGGTCATGGTGTCTCTTCACAGCAATGAAACCCTAACTAAGACACACCCCAATGGAATTAATGGAGATAACCCCACAGGCATGGCCAGAGGCTCATCTCCCGGGTCATTCTGGAGTCTGTCAAGGTGAGAATTAACAGTAACCATCACAGGACAGTAACACAGGAGGGAGTGACCAGTGAGGAGAGGGGGGGAAACTGAGGGAGGAAACAAAGCTTTGCTTCTCTCTCGGACAAAGGGAATGTGTATAACAAGGAGAAGGCTACCAAGGAAACAGCTAGGCAAGGTGCTGTTGGCTTGTTTTTCAGTTAAAAAGAAAAATGTGTAAAGGCTGAATATGGAGTTGACTAAAATTATGACAATTATTTTGAAAGGAAACGTGGAGGGGGCAGAGATAGGTACTTATTGGAAGATTTGGGGATTTTTTTGGTTTAGTGTTGCTGTTTTTGCCTCCCCCCCCCCAGCCATCCCCCCCCCCACATTTACCTTTGTTTGTTTTTTTGTTTGTTTTTTCAGGTCAGGGTTTCTCTGTGTAGCACTGGCTTCCTGGGACTCTCTTTGGAGACCAATCTAGCCTTGAACTCACAGAGATCCACCTGCCTCTGCCTCCTGAGGCTGGGATTAAAGGTATGTACCACCTCTCCTGGCTTGATTTTGTTTTTGTGTTTATGATTTATTGGTTTATTGGTTTATTTATTTATTTATTTAATGTATGTGAGTACACTGTCGCCATCTTCAGACACACCAGAGAGGACATCAGATCCCATTACAGATGGTTGAGAGCCACCATGTGGTCGCTGGGATTTGAACTCAGCATCAGTGAGTTGAATTCAGTGCTCTTAACTACTGAGCCATCTCTCCAGCCCTTGATTTTGTTTTTAAATCTGGGATACGTGAAGGAATATTATGTGGGGCCTACAGGAAGAATATTGAGCATTTATTTAACAAGAAACACTCAATAGAAATTTCTAAAAGCATGTGAGTAATGAGCTAGCAGACAAAATGCATAGTTTTGGAATAGACAGCAGAAGGTTACTGCTCAAAGAAGCAATATAAGGGTACTAGCGACTTTTAAAAACACACATCATGAATCAGAATGCTAATTATATATGTGTGTGTGTATATATATATATGCATATGCATGTGCATAAGTATATATACATCAGATGTAATAATAGTTCGATAGAATTATTTTCCTTGGGGGCTGGAGCTATAGCTCAGTTGGTAGCACAAACTTTGAGTTGGATTCCCAGAATGGCATAAGTCAGGCATGGTAATATTTGTAACCCCAGTATTCAGGAGGTGGAGGCAGGGGGATCAGAAGCTAGGTCATTCTTGGCTAGATAATGAAATCCAAGCCAGCCTGAAGTAGAGACCTTGCCTAGGAAACAGGTTTAATAATCATTTTTGTTTGTTTGTTTGTTTGTTTGTTTGTTTTCAAGACAGGGTTTCCCTGTGTAGCCCTGGATGTCCTGGAACTCACTCTGTAGACCAGGCTGGCCTCGAACTCAGAAATCCGCCTGCCTCTGCCTCCCAAGTGCTGGGACTAAAGGCGTGCGCCACCTTGCCCAGCTTAATAATCCTTTTTAGGGGGCTGGGTTGTGGGTGGTAGTGATGGTTTGTCAATTTGGGTTTTTTTGCTCCTGGTGGTGGTAGTGGTGGTTTTGTTGTTGCTGTTTCTTTGTTTGTAGCCTACTAACTATATGGTTAGCTTTAACCATTTAGAGTGGTGAGATGACTCAGCAGGCAGACGTGGCCTCTGCCCAGACTGATTGACAACAGGGCAAAAAGAAAACTAATTCCTGCAAGTTGTTCTCTGACACCCTCCCTCCCAACACACACACACACACACACACACACACACACACAATACCTCACATAAATAAATGTAATAAAAAACATTTAAAAATAAAAGATATGTCATTTTTACAGCAAATTGTTAAGAGGTTGGAGAGATAGCTTGGTGGTTAAGAGCAATGTCTGCCCTTATAGAGGATCCAGGTTCAATTCCCAGAATTCACATGGCTGCTAACAACTCTCTATGACTACAGCTTCAGGGGATCTTGTCCCTCTTCTGGCCTTTTTGGGCACTGCATGCACATGGTTACGTAGACATGCACACAGATAAAACATCCATACATGTGGGATAAAAATAAATATTTAAAAATATACAAAACAAATTGTTCACCCAGGGTAGAGGTATCCCAAGTTATATAATATAGATACAAAGTAGAAGAACAGGCGCAGTCGTGGGTGTGTTAGAGAGTGGGGTATACTAGAAGTCAATGAAGATTATCCCAGCTGAAGCTTTAGAAAGTGATCAGATATCTGGAAATACGGGGGCAAAGCGGCAGAAGGAACAACTCCGTAAGTTGCACATCGCTGCTTTTGAGAAGTTATTAAAAGATCAGTAGACGACTGTGTGCAACCACACTAGCTTTCAAAAGTATGTGTTACTTTGATAAAAATAAAATTTATTACATTTCTACTTGACGGGTTGGCGGCAAGGCTGAACTGCATAATGAGGCCCTGACTTAGTCAGGGTTTCTGTTGAGATAAACGCTATGACCAAAAGCAAGAGGGGTTTCTTTCATCTTATAGTTCAGGTAACGACAGTTCATCACTAAGGGAAGTTAGGCTAGGGACTCATCCTGGAGCCAGGAGCTGATGCAGAGGCCATGGATGGGTGCTGCTTACTGGCTTGCTCCTCATGGGTTGCTCAGTCTGCTTTCTTGTAGAACCCAGGACCACCAGCCCTGGATGGCATTACCCACAGTGAGCAGGGCCCTCCCACAGTAGTTATCAATCAAAAAAATGTCCTAAAAGCTTGCCTGCATGCCAATCTGGTGGGTTATTTTCTCAGTTGAGATTCCCTCTTCTCAATGACTCTAGCTTGTGTCAAATTGACATAAGACTATGTCAGGCAGAGCGGTGGTGGCGCACGCCTTTAATCCCAGCACTTGGGAGACAGAGGCAGTCAGATTTCTCAGTTCGAGGCCAGCCTGGTCTACAGAGTAAGTTCCTGGACAGCCAGGGCTATGCGGAGAAAAACCAAAAA
>NW_022196897.1:149959167-149983508 GCF_008632895.1 Mastomys coucha
AAAAAAAAAAAAAAAAAGACTAGTCAGCACAGGCCCTAATGTATGTGTATGTGTGTGTGTGTGTGTGTGTGTGTGAGAGAGAGAGACAGGAGACTAGACAGGAGACTAGAGAGATGGCTCAGTAGCTAAGAGAACTGGCTGATCTTAGAGGCCAGGGTTTGATTCCCAACACTCACACCACATCTATCAATCTTATCTATAACTCTCTGGCCTCCAAGGGTGCCAGGCACACATGTGATGATGCACAAACACAGGTGCAAGCAAACCCTCATAAAGTAAAAATATTTTAAAAAATAAAATAAAATAGACATGGTGGTGCACACCTTTAATCCCAGGACTTGGGAGGCGGAGGCAGGAGGATCTCTGAGTTTGAGGCCTGCCTGGTCTACAGAGTGAATTCCAGGACAGTCAGGGCTACACAGAGAAACTGTTGTCTTAAGACAAATGAACAAAAGATAATAAAATAAAATAAAAAACAATTGTTAGCTTTATAAATAAAATTGCAAAGTCAGAAAACTACACATACCTTAGAATCTATACTGTCATAAAGCCATGCTGTGCACTGGCTGTAGCACACAGACAATGTTTCTGAACCTACTGTGTGAGGCTCGGAGCCTGTTGTTGGATTTCAGCTGTGGGATGGAAGACAATGGGCAACATAGCTGTGGTCCTTTGACTGACGCCTCCGCTGGGGTTGCCTCAGTTCCTGCTTTTCCCTAAACCCTTAGAATGCCACTTGATCAAATTTCTCAGGAAGTAGGGATGGCCTTGGAATGTCTAGTTCTGGAATCCATTCCACAGTGGGACAGGGGCTCCTGTGCCTGATTTCATTCACTCAGAGGCAGGCTCAGCAGCATCCTCTGTACCCAGCATCGGCTCAGATGTGGAAATCGTTTCTGTTCTCAAGGAAGCTCCAGGCCACTTACTCACAAACCCTAACTTACAAAATCTAATGTGTAGCTATAGACAAATTGTTGCTCTTTTCTTCTTTTTCATTCTCCTCTAGACTAATGAAAAATTCACTAAGATGACTTCACATTTCTGCTCGCATTGTGTGCCAAGCTCAAAAGACAGGACCCCGCTTCACCAGAGAAGCAAGAACAAGCTGAGAGGCAGCAGCAATTCTCAGAGCCCTTAGAGAACAAGGCTCATGGGGAAATGACAGAGGTTAGAGAGTGCCCAGAACCACAGCTCAGCAGAACAGCCTCAGCTGGGCACAGTAACGTGTTTAAACACTGGGAATCACTAGGGTAGGGTGTAGACTTCCCATTTCTGGACTGCACCGAGCCCAAAGATCTAGGCAAGAGGAGAATTTTTTTTTCTTCCTTCTCAGAGCACTGTGTTCTCTGTGGCAGAGGCCTCCCTTCAAAGGAAACTACTTTTATCAGAGCCTTATCAACCCAGGGAAAGCCAATTAGATATCTTCAGACTATTTCAGTTTTATGTCTCACAAAAGAGAAGAGGAAAAAGCTGAAACGTATCTTGAAGGTTTCAGGCTAGGGACTCTGGCCTTCTAAAATACACACCCTCATACCGCACAAAAGAGACTTAATTACAAGATTATTGAAAGCTTCCCATCACCAGAACCTTACTGTCGCATCAACATGGCTTCGGTATAAAAACAGGGAATTACAATTGAGAAAGCTGTAAGCTTTCATTCAAAGGAGTTTCTAGGGAAACTTAGACAAGGGAAGCAAATTAAAGAGGAAACTGAAGCCTTTGACACACTTACAGTAAACAGTAAACATAGCCTAACTCCAGGCAGATACATACAAAATCATCACAGGCCCATGTCCCTCAGTTTCTATTAGACAACACATTATGCCTAACTACTGGAAAATTATAGGGGCTTGACTAAAGCAAGAAGAAAGAAACCTGAAGACTGGGGCTATAGCTCAATGGGAGAATTCGTGCCTAGTATGTGTGAGGCCCTCAGTTGGTTTTGGTTTGGGTTTTTGGCCCTGAGTTTTATACATAGAACTGCTCTCTCTCTCTCTCTCTCTCTCTCTCTCTCTCTCTCTCTCTCTCTCTCTCTCTCTCTCTCTCTGTGTGTGTGTGTGTGTGGGGGGATCATAACCACTCTCACACTTGCCAAAGATGGTATTACTGAACTAGGAATTTAGCATTACCCGGATGAGTGTTCTAAGAGTTCTGATGGAAAGAGAAGAGGACACAGAACCCAGTGCTAGGGGTCTCCAGGGGAAATGGTTGGCCCCTGAGGCTCCTGATGGTTGACCAGTGAGCTCTAGATCAACTAAGAGATCCTGTCTCTCTCTGTCTCTGTCTCTCTCTCTCTCTCTCTCTCTCTCTCTCTCTCTCTCTCTCTCTCTCTTTCTCTCTTTTTTTTTTTTTTTGTTTTTTGAAACAGGGTTTCTCTGTGTAGCCCTGGCTGTCCTGGAACTCACTCTGTAGACCAGGCTGGCCTCGAACTCAGAAATCCACCTGCCTCTGTCTCCCAAGTGCTGGGATTAAAGATGTGTGCCACCACTGCCCAGTTGATCCTATCTCAAAGTCAAAGATAGAGGAGACACCTAACAGTGATCTCTGCCCTCCATTCATACACATATGCACAGACCTGGACAAGCCTGTATACATGGATGCAAACATTACACAGAGACACACAAAGGCAAACAGAGACACACACAGACACCATGCACACACACATACACACACACACACACATATGCTAGATAGAACTCTGGTATTTGTTTCACAGATAAACTGCCCTTTGCTGGGTGTGGCCTGTATGTGCCTTGAGTCCCCTTTCAAGGGTAGAGACAAGAGAACCAGGAGCTGAAGGCCATTCTCTTCTGCATGGTAAGCTTGAGATCAGACAGGACTATATGCAACTCTGTCTCAACAACAAAAAAATGACAACCTTGTTTTTGCAGCCTGTTTATAGATACCAAATAATGATCTATAGAGGAAAAGGCAACACACATTTTATTTCATTAAACTAAAGCCCTGAATCTGGGAAGTTACTGCTAAGAGAAAGAAAGGCAAGCACAGCCAAGAGGATGGTGAGCAGCGCACATCTGATAAAGCACAGGGATGCAGAATGTACAAACAAGTCCCAACGTTCGACAAGAGAACCGACAACAAAATCTAAAAAACGGGGAGAGAGAGAAAGCTCAGCAGTTAAGAGCCTTGGTGTTCTGGCAAAAGATCCAGGTTTGGTTCCCAGGCCCCAAGTGGTGGTAGATAACCATCCGCAACAGTTCCAAGGGATCCGAAGGCCTCTTCTGACCTCGATCGTATCAGACACACAAGTGGCAGACAGACAGACAGACAGACAGACAGACAGACAAATACAATATAAAAATAAATCAATCTTTTTTTAAGAAAAGAAAAGGAAATAGACACTTCAATAAAACATACAGATGATAAACAGCTCGTGAAAAGGGGTCACTAAGGAACTGTAAATAAAGACAATAATGAGATATCATGCATGCCAATTCCAATGGTTCAAATCGACAAAACAAATCAACAGGAACTACAGTCTGACACACAAGCTAAAGGCCTGCTCAGGGAACACCGCTCTTCCCTGCTAGTGTAATAGAAAATGTACAGCCATTCTGAAGGCAGTTTCTTGAGTCAGAAATGGGGGCTGGAGAGATGGCTCAGTGGTTAAGAGCACTGACTATTCTTCCAGAGGTCCTGGTTCAATTCCCAGCAACCACATGGTGGCTCACAACCATCTGTAATGAGATCCAATGCCCTCTTTTGGTGTGTCTGAAGACAGCTACAGTGTACTCACATACATAAAATAAATAAGTCAATCAATCAATCAATAAATCTTTTAAAAAAAAAGTCAGACATGCTTTGGGGGCTAGGGAGATGGCTCCATCTGTAAAGCGTCTGTAGTACATGCATGGTGACATGATCTCTAGCACCCGTGGAATAACCCAGACACAGCAGTACACATCTTTCACCCACTGGTCAGCCAGCCTAGCTGAATCAGTGAGCGGCAAGTTCAAAGAGACTACATCTCAAAAAATAAAACAAGATGAAGGGTGGAAAAGATATGCAGAAGCTGGAGGGATGGCTCTGCAGTTAGGAGCACAGGGTCCTTTTCCAGAGGACCCAGGTTTCATTCCTAGCATCCACATGGTGGCTCACAACTATCTGTAATTCCAGCCCCAAGGGATCCAACATCTTCTTCTGGCCTCAGAGGGCAAAAATATATGTGCAGATCAAACACCTACATGCACAAAATTTTTTAAAAAATATACATTTTTAATTTAAAAATAAGGAAGACACTCAATATCAACCTACAGTCTGAGCACATTCATGCACGCATGCACACACATGTGCTTGTGCACACACACGTTAGACAAATATTAATATCAACCTAACAGTCTCGCTCCTACATATTCACTTCCAAGAACCAAAAAATGTCCACAGCAGGGTTAGTCATTGCTGTCCTAGGCTGGGCCAAGAGCTCCCTCGAAGTTTCCGTTAGTTCCTAGGGCTCTATAACCAAATGCTCTCAACTAGATGGCTTTGAAACACAAGCAAGCATTATCTTACAGCTCACTAGCTTCAGCTTAGAAGTACAAAATAAGGCACCTATCTAATTTGATTGCATCTACAAAGAGCTGTATGCCAGAAGAGGGCATCAGATCCCCTTACAGATGGCTGTGAGCCACTATGTGGTGGCTGGGAATTGAACTCAGGACCTCTGGAGGAGCAGACAGAGCCCTTGACCTCTAAATAAGCTAGTGTTTTTGTTTTAATTCCAGGTTGTGGGATATGGGTCTGCTTCACACTGTCCACAGCAGCTGACTATGATTTGCCTCATGCTCTAGCAGGGGCATGATTTGCCAGCTGCAGATAGTTTCTGCAGTCATGTGACATTTAGAATTCTGGGGACTCTTCAGAGAGTATATAAATACTAGGGCCCTTAGAGAGGATGTAGGTTGTTGGTTGGTTGGTTGGTGCTGTTTGTTAAGTAGTTGTGGGCAAAGAAGAAATTAGATATCCTGACAGCAAAGATCAAACTTGCCCCAAGTAACTCGATGCCCCTAAGTAGCAAGAAGTAGTGTAACATTAACTTTATGCCGGTTTCCCCTCTATCCTTTTTAAAAAACCTCCTATCTAGTGTCAGGGGGTTGAAAGTATTTGGAAGAAAAGGGGTAGAGAAGGGTAGAAGAAAGAAGAACACACAAAGTAGCAAAGATACAGCTACAAGGAGCTTTAAACCATATTGCTTCATGAAAAAAAGTCCATCAGAAAATGCTACCTACTGCGTGATCCAACTCTCTCTAGAAAAGGCAAAACTACAGTGTAAAATGTCAGTAGCTGCCAAAGGTTGGGGGTGTGGAAGTAGGGGATGAATGAATGATGCACAGGGGATTCTTGGGACAATAAAACTTTTAGAAGACAGTGGTAGCTACATTATCTGTCATGCTTGTCAAGATCTATGGGAGTTTAAAATACAAAGTCCAAGGTGAAACCCCTTGCTGGTTAAAGATAATGTATCAATACTGCTCATCAAATGTAACAAATGTATCACATGAATGTAAATATGTTATCAACAAGAGAAATGTGCAGTCAGGAATAGGGAGGTATTGGAATGATGTACTCTCCAGTCAGTCCATTCTTTCTTGTCCCAAGACTGGCCATGTGTCCATCTCCCACATGCCATAATCACCAGCCCATTACATTAGGTTATTCCTTTATCCACACTGTGCTATTTTCGTTTTTTTGTCAATTTGACACACACTAGAGTCACCTGGAAGAGGAAACCTCAACTGAAAGATGGCCTGCATCAGATTATCCTGTCGGCACAACTGTGGACCATATTCTTGATTAATGGTTGCTATGGAAGGGCCCAGTCCACTGTGGGCAGTACCACCCATAGGCGGGCGGTCCACTCCTGAACAAGCTATGGAAAGGAAATCAATAAGCAGTGTTCCCCCGCGGTGTCTACTTCAGTTCCTCCCTCCAGGTTCCTGCCTTAGCTTTCTTTAGTGATAGTCTATAATGTGGAAATAGAAAACCAATAAACCTTTTCCTCCCCAAGTTGTTTTTATCTCAGCAACAGAGAAGCAATCTAGAATACATCTTTGAATCTGTCAGTTGATCGTTGTGGCTTGCTGACCCCTGGTCTAGAATGCAGAGATGGTGAAAGGATTTAATCCATGCAACCCTGAAGCAGGCACCAGGGGAGGCCTGACACAGAGCAATTTTGTTCACTCCATGTACCAATGATGTAACTTGTGGTGTAATCATTATAAGCCTCTCACCCATTAGGCCCCTTTCTAGATGGGGGCAAAAGATTGTCCTGTCACGTTAGAGCTACTGCACTCTGAACAGACTCCGGATTCGTAACTGGTCTTTGGTCTACCAAAGACCAATCCCCATGAGGTACTTGTGGTATTAAGAAACTCATCCAGTGTTCTAGTTCGGTGGTTTTGATTAAAATCCATGCTTTTTTTAATATTACACAATACACTCTTAATCTCATTCAAGTTAAAAGTTGTTGTACTTGGTTCAGAACTGATGTGGCCTACACCTAGAGGACAAACGTCTGTACAACAGACAAGGTAAATGAAAAAGGCCCACAGACTTGAAAGGACCTTTATACCCTAGAAAGTCTGTGCGTATGCACCCAATCTGAAGTAAACAGGCACTCCACGGTCTCAGTTGACATACAGAAATGTAGACAGCATTGCGAAACAGGCAGAGACACAGTTTTCTATCCATAGAAATCTGATTTTTTTTTTGTTGGTAACTGGACTGGGGCTATAACTTAGTTGGTAGGGTCCTTGCCCTACTGCCCCCACACATACAAATATGCACACTATACACTCGAGAAAGAAAAAAATGTCAGTAACTGTGGTGGATAGTTTTATGTCAACTTTACACAAGCTACAGTGGTCTGAGACAAGAGAGCCTCAACTGAGAAAATACCTCCCTTAGATCAAGCTGTATGCAAACCTGTAGGGCGTTTTCTTAATTAGTAATTGATTGGAGACCAGAGTCTTTTATGGGTAGTACCATCCCTGGGCTTGTGGTTCTGAGTTCTATAAGAAAGCAGGCTGAGCCGGGCAGTGGTGGCGCACGCCTTTAATCCCAGCACTTGGGAGGCAGAGGCAGGTGGATTTCTGAGTTCGAGGCCAGCCTGATCTACAGAGTGAGTTCCAGGACAGCCAGGGCTACACAGAGATACCCTGTCTTGAAAAACCAAAAAAAAAAAAGAAAAGAAAACAGGCTGAGCAAGGCAGTAGGCATCGTCCCTCCATAGCCTCTGCATCTGTTCCTACTTCCAGGTTCCTGCCCTGTTGGAGTTCTTGTCCTGACTTCTTTGATAATGAATATTTTGGAAGTGTAAGTCAAATAGACCCTTTCCTCCCCAGCATCATAGCGATAGAAACCCTAACTAAGACAGCAGCTATCCCAAACTGTCTATACATTCTAGAACAGTACACTGGGAAGATAGGGAGTTATATAAATGAACTGGGGTGCTGATGATGGGTAAGAACAGAGCTCTGATTGTCTCACTCAGGGAACTATTAAGTCTGAGCCATCAGCGATGGATTTCAAAGTAATGGACACAGAATGACATTGAAAAGACCACTTGGTACTCGATGGGGGCAGGGTTGGAGAGTCAAGCTGTGAATTTGAAGTCTATCATTAAGCTAAGTGAGGGTAAAGGAGAAGTGACAAAGGCCTATTACTTTGTTCTTTCTCTAAAGACTGTAAGCTTCAAGACGCAAGTTTTGCTGTATTCCCCAGCATTCAGAAAGCTGCCACACAGAATTTGTGGCAAACGAAGGGGTGGTGGTAGAGGTATTTTGAAGGGCTAGGCTTAAGGCTTGAGTGAAATATTAATAAAATCTAGGTAACACTGAAAGCCGTTTGGGGATCCCAGGGTTCTGTCTTTGACGATTTTCTCTGTGAAGGATACTTGGGGGCCAGGGAATGTCAACGAAGAACTGATGTACACAGGTTGGTTGGGTTTTGTTGTTGTTTTTTTGTTTTGTTTTTAAAGACCTTGGGGATGTTCTGTTCTTGACACTTCATGAAGCTTCCTTGGTCTAGGAAAAAAACAGTAAGTACCTTTTAGGACTGGAAGGTGAATTAACTGAAAATGGAAGGCTGAGCCACGTCTGTTCTCCTTTAGTTACAACCATTCCCTTAACGCACAGCTAATACGACTGCTAGGCCCTCCGACCCCGTGAGAATTATTTTCACGGTTGGGTAGGAACGAACACACGATCCTAGCCTAGACCCAGACCGCACCAAGCTTCCGAACCCTCCCCATCCGGAGCCCGCCCTGTTCTCACACATCCCAGCCCCGGGGCGGCCACCTCGGCCCCGCCCTCTCTTCTTCCTCCTTTTCCTGCTCCCCCGCCCCACTTCCTTTCCCTGCGTCCGCCCCCTCCTCGCTCCCACCCAGGCCCTGTGCCCTCCCACGGCCGCTCCCTCTCGGCCCTCCCCGACTTCCCCTCCTCCTGGTAATCACCGCCCTTTTCAGGAGGACGGAGCAACCCCGTGCCTCACTCACCCAATGAGGAGTCGACTCAGGGTGGGGCGGGACTTGGGCTAGAGCGGAAGTGGTGGCCGGAGCGGAAGTGCAGCTGCCGCCGCCACCGCCGCCGCCGATTCCGGAGCCCGGTAGCTGCCGCCGTCGCCGTCACTGCACCTACGGTCGCTGCCACCGCCGCTGCCGCCAGCCCCGCCCGTGGAGTGAGCCCGGGAAGGACGCGGTCGCTGCCCTCCGATCTCCCCGGAAGCGCCTGTGTTCCCTACAGTCCTCCGCGGTGAGTGCGGCGTGGCTCCCAGGGGCCCCAGCGCGAAGCCCCTACTCGGGCGGCGGCTGTGGCCGGTCTCACTGCCGCCCCTCCCCGCTTCCGGCCGGGCCTGCGCCTCCGCGGGAAGCCCGGGCTTCTCGGGGTGCGGCCGGGCCTGCGCAGCTGGAGACCGCTGGGCCGCAGGCTCCCCTCGGCACCGTCTCTGCTCGGCGCCGCCCTTGCCTGCTTGCTCCCTTCGGGCCCGGAGCCATCCCTCTGGGCCTGTCAACCTCGCTCATTCTTTGTGGCTTTCAAAATTTGAAAAGTAGTCGGAGGCGGGCGAGTTCCCGAGCCGCGACGCCCCTGCCGCACTCCCCTGGATGAGTAAGGGTTTAACCTTGGCGACAGCTGGGGCGAATCCCTCTCCCACTTTGCAGTAAAGCTGTTTCATCATCGCTGGTGTGGGAAACCCAGCTGGACCCGAGATTCCCTGACAGCAGGGTTGAGGTTTGAATTAAGAAATGGTTTTGTCTGAACCTTTCACTGACTCAAACCGGATTCCCAATGGGGGTGGGGGAAGATCAGGCTGAGAATTGAGCCTTTTCTCTTGATATTTGTCGTCATTTACTGCCAGAATCTCGTATGTCCGCACCTCGAATTCATCCATACACTTTTTTGTGGCATATATATATATATATATATATACACACATATATATGTATGTTTACATATTGTTTGAAATTTGTCTAGTAACCTCAGTGTTTGAGGAAGGAGTAGGCGAGATGTGGACCCTTTTTTGCAAGATGAGCGCATTTGGGTCTGTTGCAAATGGAGAACATGCGTGCATCGAGGATTCCAAAGGTGGCAGCGTCGGTGAGAATTTGCCAACCTCTGTAAAAATGCATGGCTCATGTCCTTGCCTTCAGTACATTTTTTCTGGTGAGGCTAGATAGCATTCGACTCTTGATTTTTACTTGCCTGGTGTGGGAGGTGGAATCTGGCAAGATGTTACAAATCTCTAAAATCCCGGGAGCCGGTGCAGAAAGGAGCAGCACTTAAGAAAATATGAAAATTACGTTTCTCACTGTATCTCAGGTGTTCCTGTGAAACCATGCAGACATACAGTTTATGGGACTGAACACGTGCTTACTCAGCATCTCACATCTAGCTGCTGGAAATGTATATGAATATTACTGGGTTCTGGGTGGACTTCTCTTGACTGCCTCCAGTATGTTCCATTTCTTTGGGTTGCCCGAGTCTTTTTTTTTTTCTTCTTCTTTTTTAAAGATCTATGTCCTTAGCATTATATAGCAGGAGAATACTGGTTTGTTTTCTTCCCCGCCCAAGTTAGAATTTTAAGGATGACCTTAGAAATGAAAGGCTGAAAATCCAGTACCAAGTGCTAAATTATTTTCTTAGCCTCTGCCTTCTAACTATAAGTAACCGTTCACCCATCTTACAGATGAAGTCTTTATAAGAAATGAGGTGATTTGGCCTAAACCACACACCAACTTACAGATTGAATATCCTCTTTCATCGGTGGCAGTATTTATGGACTGTCAGCCCCTGGAGTATGGCTCCTACTTTGTTACCTTCTTCCATTTCCCATCATGCAGTGCTTGGGTTATATTGAAGCCATTTTAGACTTGGAGCTGTATGGATTGGGGAGGCAGCCTGTGTGGAAACCAGGCCGAGCTTGTTCCCTAGGCAGAGTCCCCAGAGATTTGCGCTGCTGCAAAAAGTGCATTTTCCCCATTTGGCTGTGGATCCAAAAACAGCACTGCTTAGGTGAATTTGATTCAGTTCTTCCCTCTATTTTCTAGCTGTGATCTTCAGGAGTTAATTCATCTCTGCTTCTTAGCTTCCCCATCTCCACCATTGTCTTGAGACCTTTTGTAAACTGTGTTAAGAACAAACCTTTGGTTTTGTTGTATTTAAATTCTTGACTTCAGTCTCTTTCTCCCTTTCTGATAAGATATAATACTATTTTGCCACTTGCTGTGAGAAATGATATATAACGTTCCATGTAGCATACCCAGTATTTCTCATGTGGACTGTACAAATGATAACTGTGTCCCCCTCTTCCCCACCTCTTTTGTTGTATAGCCCAGCCTAGGCTCAAACCCACTGCCCCAGTCTTCCCCCTCTGCCTCTTGGATGCTGGGCTAGTAATACAGCTTTTTATGTGTACTGGCAGAAAATGAAATTAAAATAAACTTCTGGGATACAGATATTCTTTTTTTTTTTTTTTTTAAAGGTTTATTTTATGTAAGTACACTGTAGCTGTCTTCAGACACACCAGAAGAGGGCGTCATATCTCATTACAGATGGTTGTGAGCCACCATGTGGTTGCTGGGATTTGAACTCGACCTTCTGAATAGCAGTCAGTGCTCTTAACTGCTGAGCCATCTCTCCAGCCCACAGATATTCTTAATACAAATAAAGTTAATAAAGTGAACATGAATACATATACCCCCTGTGAAGTTTAAATTTATATATGTGTAATGCTTAAATAGCCTATCTCAGACTTGATCTTTTTTTATGGTGAAAATAAAGTCTATTCTTCTAGCCCACTAAGAACTATAGAACAATGGTAAGCATAGTCACGGTGAAGTGCATAGCACAACGGAATTTGCAACTCCTTGGTAACTGTAACCTATGTCCATTGATCAGCCTTTATCTTGTTTTTACTGTACATGTGCAAGAGTTCACGTTCTGAGGTGTAGCATATAGTAGGTGTAGCCTAAAGCATAGAAACCCACAGAAGCTACCAGTGTGACTTAGTCATGAGCTGCCCAGGTATCCTCAGGAGCTAGCCGCGATCACGCTGCTCACCACTTGTAGCACTCGGTGTGTGCCATGCTTCCTTGTAAGCACTGCAAGCATCATTTGAGTCTGCAGCCAGTAAAAGGTAAGTGCTGCTGGCCTCATCGTGTAGCTGAGGACACTGATGTGCAGAAATGAGAAGTTTTCAAAGACACACATCTATGTAACACAGAGTTCAATGCTGAAATCGGGAGTCACACCCAGATCGTTTGACTGGGTGATGGTAGATTTCACTTGGGGTTGAACATGTATTTCGTGACCACAATTACTTTCTTGTACATGCACCATACTAATGTGTTCAGGTTCCAGTTTTAGCTGTTCATCTGTAGGGTGATGTATTGCTGGTATATATCGGATGAAAGCTGCTGAAAGGCAATTTTTCTAGCACTTGCTTTATACTAGGGAGAAAGTCCATCAGAAAACTGCAGAACACCACCCTAGGTTCTTGTTTATTGTATTTTAGTGTAACCATCACTTGTAGTTGCTAACCATACTACTTTGCAGTTTTTTAGGTTCCTAATTTTGTATGGGAGAAGGAAAAAAGGGAGATAATTCCCTCTGTAAGTAGAGAGAGGTTACTACATCCTGTAAGAACTGTGCTCCTGCTTTGTCAGTATCATCAGACAAAAGCAATGTGTAAATGAGGGACTCTAAGAACGATAACTTCCTTGTAAGTTGATGTTTAAAAGATCTTTGGTCATCTTTAATATCAACACTTGTGGGCAGAGACAGGCTGATCCTTGTGACAGCATTCTTCATAGTTCCAGCAGAGCCAGAGCTACACAGTGAGACTCTGACTCAAAAACAAAAAAACAAAGCCAAAAAACCATTTGGTTTATACATTTACCTAAGGAGATAAGAATTCAGATTATTTAGAGGCCAGGAGCCCATAGTTACATAATGACTTTTTAACTTTAGATCTATCTTCACTACAGGAATAGGATCTTCGTAGATCTGCATTTCATAAGGAAACAGTTGGAGCTAGACTCTGAAGAGGTTTTTCTAAGGAGAATGTTAAAGGAAGAAATGGATTTGAAGTGCTTTTCTGTTCTGTAATATGTCTGCTAAGAACAACTTAGAGGCTACTTTCGAGAGGCAGTTACATGTTTCTAATACTTGTAATGAGATGAAAGTAATCAGAGGCCTCACAAAAACAAGCTGTTCTGGCAGAGTGTAGGTAAACTTTTGCTTCAAGTTCTGCCCAGTTTTTGATTATGTAAGTTTCCTGTTCTGGTTGTTTATTTCATTGTTTTCCTTGAAGACTCAACTAGAAGAATTATTTCTGAATGGCCTTGACACACAGATGAAGAGCTAAATAAAAGTAGATCTGAGCCTGGTCTATCATTGTTTGTCCTCATGGGGAGAGCCTTAAATTAAAGCTTATTTGGTAGTTTGACGAGTTTTTAAGAGCGTATACTGTATACCTTTACATGATTCTTCAAAACAGTTAGCAGTAGTACTTTTAAGTATTGGAAGTTGTGGCTGATCTTAAAAAGATTGCTACATTGAGAAAAGAATTAATGTTGAGGGGCTGGTGAAATAGTTTATAGCTTATTGGTAAAGGTACTTGCCACCAAACCTGATATTTTAGGTTTAATTCCTGTTACCCATGAAGTGAAGGAGAAAACCAACTCCCTCAATTGTCTTCTGACTTCCAAGTGCACCCAAAATTAATGTCAACTTTTTAAAATTAATACTGTAGGGATAGGAGATAGCTATGTGGTAAAACGCTTACTATGCAAGCATAAGGACCTGTGTTTTCTCTCCAGCAATCATGTGGAAAAGTCAATGATGTGTGCATATCTCATCTCAGTTCTGGGGATGTGGAGACAGCAGAATGCCTGGAGTGCTGTGTGTGGTCTCTGTGAGAGGTCTGTCTCAAATTAAAAAAAAAACAACAACAACAAAAAACCCAAGGACAGTTCCTGAAGAATAACACTCAAAGCTGACCTGTGGTCTGAGTGTGTGCTCGCTCTGTCTGTCTGTCTGTCTCTCTCTTGAGATGGATCCCAGGTATCTGAATCAATACAAGTTCCTAAGTGCCTTGCCCATTTGAGTAGACCGTAAGTGATGATACTGTTGTTACTTAGCCTTCTTAGCGGGGTTGTGTATGGGTACCCAATATATTTGGTATGGAGGATATCATTTGAATATTTTAGGGACTTGTTGAAATCGAGTTTGAGTCTTAAGTGTGGTAGCCTCGCCTAGTCCTGATTTGAACCGAGGTAGTGCTCTGAAAAGTCCAGCTGGATGTGATGGCTCACATCTTAACCCCAGCATTCAAGAGGCTGAGGTAGGAGAAGTGCCAAGGGCTTGAGGCCAGGCTAGGCTGCAAAATGAGTTTTAGCCAACTTAAGTCATAGAGTGAGACCAACAGGATCCAAACCAGTAATCTAAGATAGACTATATATATGGTTTGGGTTCTATAGCGCCAACATAGCTTACCTGCGTCTGCCCACATAGGAAATAACAGCTTGTTCACTTTTTCATCAGTGGGGGCTGGAGAGATGGCTCAGAGGTTAAGCGCAGCATTAGCTGCTCTTCAAGAGGTCCTAAGTTCAATTCCCAGCAACCACACAGTGGCTCACAACCATCTATAATGGGATCCGATGCCCTCTTCTGGTATGTCTGAAGACAGCGACAGTGTACTCATATACATTAAAAAAATAAAGATTCATTGGTGACCAAGTGGCTTGAAACTCAGTGTGGTGGGCATTAATTACACTTTGGGTGTCCAAAGGATACTACTATGGATTCCTAAGTTAAGTTTACTGTCCACTGTAGATGCCAATAAAGGTGTTTACAGTAATCCCTAAGAGTCACATTCTAAAGATAAGCATAAGTAATTAACATGTACTATTCTTTTCAATTCAGTAAAGAGAACAAGGTAGATATAAAAGAAATGAGGTGGCCGGGTGGTGGTGGCACACGCCTTTAATCCCAGCACTTGGGAGGCAGAGGCAGGCGGATTTCTGAGTTCGAGGCCAGCCTGGTCTACAGAGTGAGTTCTGGGACAGCCAGGGCTACACAGAGAAACCCTGTCTCGAAAAACCAAAAAAAAAAAAAAAAAGTATAAAAAAAAAGAGAGAGAAAGAAAGAAATGAAGTGCATATTAATGTGTTTCTTATTCATTGACCCTTGTTACCTTTGTGAAATACTTGTCAGTGCTGTAACTGAGTGCTTACAGAAACTCCTAAACAATAGCATCACAAATTACTCTTTTTAAATGATTGGGTCGTTAGAGTAGTATGGCTATAAATGATTTATCACTTTAAAATTATTTTGGAAGCAAGAAGTAGTGTTTATTGTCACTGATTCCCACAGGTAACCTGAGAAGCATAGATACTGACTTGGAGCAGTAATTTACTTCAAATTATCACTGTGTTTGCTTCTGTGTGCTTTCATATCTAGTTATATAGAGGTAGATACTTTAACAGTTACAATTTATAAATGACTACTATAGGCTAAAGAGTTTCTGAGTTCTCATGTGTGAGTCAACTGCTTGAGCACGGTGCTAAGTTCTGCTATCATACTGCGGTCCTTATAAGGAGAGCCCTTCCCCGTGGATGTGTGTGTGCTGTGTACTGGAGCATAAGATGACTTAACCAGTAGCTACACTCCTGAAGCAAAATGAATCCCCGCAGATGTCTACTGCCGGTAGCTAGGGGTGGGACCTCCAGAATGTTAGCCTGCTCCATTTTGTGCAGGTAATCCCAGCTGAGTCATGGGTGCAGAAGCAGCAAGCACATGACATCAGGAAGACAGCCTTTTGCAGCACTTCTCGGTTTCTCCGTCCTCTGGCTCGGACATCCTTAGGTCTGTCCACAGTGTTCCCCAGCTTTGGGGATGTGTCCCAGGCAGGCGGTAATCACTTCACTTTCACTTTTTACTTTTTTCTTTTCACTTTTTGTACCAGTTGGAGTCTTTGCATTAACCACTTAACTGCCGAAGAAACATCTCTGATCAAGGTCGAGATGAATGCTAATCTGTTGGAATAAGCCTAGAAATTTAAAAGGTGGCTTAACAGCATGTTTAATAAAACAGTAGTAGCTTCCCCCTGGGGCCTGGAACCTCCTTAGCAATGGGCTAAGTTAGGTTTACAGTCCCCTGTCATGAATTCCTTCCTTCAGAGTGGGCCTTACCTCTAATCTCCAACTTGGTGTTCTGTTCTAGTGTTTGTGGCTGTGATAAAGTACATGACAGAAGTGGTTTAGGGGAGGAGAAGTTCCCTTTGCATTCCTCCTAACCCTTTCCACTCTCAGCAGTTCCTTCTTTATTTTCATATTGTCCCCTTCTTCCCTTAGGTCCCCTCCTCTCCCATTCATGACCCTTTCTAAGTTTTCTGACCTCTACAGATACTTAAGAACACAAATCCAAAACTTCACTTAGAATGGATCATCTCACTTAGAATGGTATTTCCCAGTTTCATCCATCTTCATGTGAATTTTGTAATTTTATTTTTCTTACAACAGAATAAAATTCATTTCAAGTATATATGCTCAATAGATGGACACCTAGGCTGACTCATTTCTCCAGCTCTGTAACTACAGCAGTAGTGAATATGGAGGTGTAGGTGTCTCTAGTAAGATAAGTTGGCTTGAGTGGCTACATTATAATCTGTTCATGGGGTCAGTCTCTTGGGCTGCCTTATGGGTCAGAATTAGCATATGTCTTTGGATTGGTCACTTAGAGCCAGCAGGTCAGTTTATTGTGGTGCATGTTATTTGTTCACACCTTGGACATATCACTTGACACTGGTTTTAAGTATGTTCATTGGGCATAATTAGTAATGATGCTTGTACTGGGTGTGCTTGAAATCCCAGCAACCCGGAATAAGAGGCAGGAGGATCAGAAGTTCAATTCCAGGCCAGCCTGGGCTACATGAGGCTGGCTCAGAATAACATGGAATTCCACAACTGCTGTGAAAAAGGAAAGGGTTTGGTTTTTCTTTACAATTTAGTGTTTGCTGGACATGGAACTGTTGTATTTTAGATATGCCGTTCCTGTTTCCAGCAAAGAATCTGTACATGTTGAATGAAATAGAAGTTTTACAAGACTACATTTTGTATGTGGAATGGCACATAGTCATTTTTAGAGTAGGTGTTTTTCAGTGAGTAGTTTCCTTTGGAAGCCAGGAATGCTTCACTTGTTTGGGATAACTCCCACCAACCAACTGGCCCCACTGACTTGCATTAGGAGGTAGGTAGCTTGGCATACTTTCTTCAGCTCTGATCTTCAGTGTGGTACTGGAACAGTGCATCAGTGAGTGTGGTCAGCCTGCACCCCATTCACACCTGGAAGCCTGGGTTTATTTGTCTATCGCTGTAACTTATTTCTCTCTTACCATCTCACAAAGGGAACTGGGACACCTACCGTCCTTTTTTTCCTTTCTTTTTTACATGTATGTGAAACCAGAGGCATCTGTTCCCTTGGGTTGGACTAACAGGCAGAACTGTGAGCTCCAGAGATAGGTTCTGGAAGCCAGAGTCTGCCGCTTTAGAGCAGTGTGTGCTTGTAGCTGCTGAGCACTGACCGCGGCCCCAGAGCACGCGGCCCTTAACCTCTCCCCTCTAAGTGTAGTTGGTGCTTTTCCAAGGAGACTTGGTATAGCTTTAAATATCTGCTGCCTTCTTGTGTTTCCACACAAGTGGGGGTGAGGGGGGGTACACTGCTGGTAGTTCTTCTCAGCTCTTTGAAGTGAATAATCCAAAAAATTCTTGGACATGCTGGTCATTTCTGCAGTTGTTTCAGTGTTGGATTGTAAGTGTTTCCTCCTTGTGATGTGCCTTAGGTGTCAGCATTCCTTGCCTGGGAGCCTTCCTGGGCACTCTCTGAGCATTTGGTGCTAGTTGTCTTATCTAACTGTTGTTTGTGCCTACTTTTAACACTGCAGAAACAGGGAGTTATAATCTGGGGGGATTGCTTAATTGCAGTATATGGTTCCCTGTTGGTTCTGTGAAAAGAGCACCATGTTTTCTATAAAGTTGAGGGATTCTTGACATGTAGTAGATAGTAGAACAAGCTATTCTGCTCAAGCTTACTCTTTTACAATTGAAAGTGTTCTTTCCCGTGGAAATATTTAAGTTTTTGATTCTAAAAGCTAAAGTTATCATTTTCTTTTTCTTTTTTTCACTTTTTTATTTATTTGCAATCCAAATGTTGTCTTCTTCCTGGTTCCCCCCTCCATGTTCACCTCATCCCTTCTCCCCTTTGCTTCTGAGAGAGTACTCCCCCACCTCACCCTGCTAGCATCTCCCTTACCTAGGCCATCAAGTTTCTACAGGATTAAACACATCCTTTCCCACTGAGGCCAGAGAAAAGGCATCCTGAGTGGGTCTGGACCCAAAAGAACATACATGGTATATACTCACTGATAAGTGGATATTAGCCAAAAAAATTCAGAACACCCATGATACAACTCAGACCATATGAAGCTTAACAAGAAGGAAGGCCCAATTGTGGATACTTCAATCCCACTTAGAAAGGGGAACGAAATAATCTTGGGAGGCAGAGGAAGGGAGAGATCTGGGTGGGAAAGGGAAGGGGAAAAGGGGGGACAGGGTTATGTGTGGCAGGGAAGACAGGAGAGAAGCCCAGAGGACCAGGAGAATGAATAGAAATACTCAGCAGTGTGGGGAACGAGGTGAGGAGGAACCTCTACAAATCCCAGGCAGCAGAAATGTGAGAGGCTCCCAGAACCCAATGGAGATGACCTTGGCAGAAATGCCCAACAGTGGGGAGATGGAACCAGAAGAGACCACCTCTAGTAGATAAATATGGCCCCCATTTGAGACATGGGCCACCTACCTATCTTCAAAATTTTCAACCCAGAATTGTTCTTGTATAAAGGAAATGCAGGGACAAAAATGGAGCAGAGACTGAATGAAGGAAAAGCCATCCAGAAACTGGCCCAACTTGGGATCCATCCCATGCACAGGCATCAAACCCAACAATATTACTGATACCATGTTGTGCTTGCAGACAGGAGCCTAGCGTGGTTGTCGTCTGAGAGGCTCTGCCAGCAGCTGACTAAGACAGGTGTAGATACTTACAGCCAACCATCAGTCTGAACCCAGGGTCCTTTATGGGAGAGTTAGGGGAAGGACTGAAGGAGCTGAAGGGGATTGCAACCCCATAGGAAGAACAACAGTATCAACTAACCAGATTCCTCAGCTCTGAGACTAGGCCACCAACCAACCATACGTGGGCTGGTCTGCAGCCCCTGCTACATAGGTAGCAGAGGACTGCCTTGTAAAGTTATTTTCGACTTTTCTTAACTTGGAATAAATTTTTAAAAGAATATATAAATGAGTGATAGTGATTTTCTGTTAGGCTATTCTGAAGTGACTTCTCCATATTTTGACTGACCTCCAACTTCTAGAAAATTAGAAGGTGAGGTTGGCTCACAATGTTGGTTAAGTTAGCTCTGCATTTGTAGTTGCTTTAGGATTGTATTTGGAAATATTCTTGTGACCACAGCACTGAGGAGATGGACAGGAGGATGGAGAGTTCCAGGCTACCCTGGGGTTACATGTTGAGAGCCTGTCTCAGAACACCAACATGTGCTGCAAATGTAGCCCAGTGGTAAAGTACTTAGCCAGTATGCCAAATCTCTGGTGGACTCCACAGTACAGCTTCTTCCTAGAGAAGATTATAAGGGGGGGGGGGGCTTGGAGAGTTTAGAAGACAGTGTCTAATACCCTGGAGCTGGAGTTCAAGGTAGTTGTGAGCTACTGGATATGGGTAACCAACCTGGGTCCTCTGAAAGAGCAGCAAGTCTGCCAAGCCATTTGCTTTCCCACCACCACTCCCCATCAGCCCCCTGGCTTATTTCTAAGAAGCTTTTTTATGTGAGACAGAATAGTCTGTTCCTCTGGTGCTCATCACAGGCTGTGTTCTCACACTGACTGTAGAAAGTAAACTCACCCACCTACACCTCAGCTCTGGGGAATGTGCATGAGGATTTAGAGTTCCAGGCCCTGGGCCTCAGCTGATCTGCTGTGTGTTGTGATCTAAACATGGGCTAAGATGATTTTAGAAGTGGTGGATTGTCAGGTTTGTTTGTGCACTTAGGAGGGTTCCAGACCAGCCTGGACTACATAATGAGTGAGACCTTCGCTCCTAAATAGAAAAGTCAACTTTAAAACTAAGGATTATAAAAATACTAAGAGATAACACTGAGATTACTACCTTTACCCATTTTGTATTGATGTCTCATCATGTTTGTATGCTCTTTATGAACATTTTAGGAACATATCCCTTTGCATAGCCCTGTACATCTTAAATGTATCTTTCCTGTGCAGCCTCCTTTTGGAGTCCTGTAATTTTTACTGTCTTGACTCTCTTTCTTCCTTTTTTAAGTAACCAGCCCTCTCCTGTTAGGTATTTGAATCGTTTACAGTACTCCACTAAGCATTTATTAGCCAGTGTCTCCCAGTTCTGTGACTTGCTGCTTCCAGTGGCTTAGAACAGACAGATTGACAGCCGTCATTACCATGTGGGTGCGCATGAGAACTCTGTTCTCAGACACAGCAGTGCCTTCCTGCTGGCTCATTGCCAGGCTAGACTGTGGCCTCCAAGGACTTCATATTCCCTGGTTGAAAGCAAATAGGCTGTTTGGCCAAAATTTTCTTGGTAGGACTCTCATTCTAAATCTCAGAAAGAAATGCATGCCGTTCTGTTAAATTACTTACAAACGCCAGAAAAATCTGGTTGGCAACTGCTAAAATGTCACAATTAACATGTATGTTCATGGGCTGGAGAGATGGCTCAGTGGTTACTGAGGTCACTGACTGCTCTTCCAGAGGTCCTGAGTTCAATTCCCAGCAACCACATGGTGGCTCACAGCCATCTGTAATGGGATCTGATGCCCTCTTCGGGTGTGTCTGAAGACAGCTACAGTGTAATTATAAACATAAAATAAATAAATAATTCTTTAAAAAAAAACATGTATGTTCATTTTAAGCTCACTGAGAAAATGAGCCTCATGTTAACATGTAACTGCTTCCTGGGCAAACATCAGTCTAGACTTACTTCTCCTTCCTGGGTTTGTGTCCATTGTTCTGATACTGGGGATTGAACCCAAGGCCTTCCAGATACAGAACAAGTGCTCCTTCAGTGAGCTAACAGTTTTTGAAATTGTATATTTTTTCAAAAGCTGACACTTTGGGTTAAAATAATAACGTATAGGCACTTGGGGAGAACTGATGGTCTTCAGATTGTGTGGTATGTATGTTTAAGAAAGGTTTTGTTGGGGGCAGGAATTTGCAAGGGTGGGGAAGGGGGCTGCACTTAGAATGTAATGTGAATAGAAAAATTAATTATAAGAAAAAGGAAGAAAGATGGGTGGGTGGGTGGGTAGATGATGGATCCTGGGGCGCAGCCTGTGGGAAATCCTTTGCCCAGTGTAATCCTTTGCCCAGTGAAAGATCTTGAGTGGCCAGAACAACCAAAGTGTTACAGCTCTCTGAGGGGAGGCTGGAGCAAGGCAGGCTGCCAGGCCTCCTCTGTGGCCACTGCTGCCCTGGAACCAGTGGCAAGTGGGAGACACTGCTGGCAGCTAGAAGCCAGACTGGACTGAACAGGAAGTGGCTGTGGTCCAGCACATGCACCGGGCTATTTGGGCTGGGTCAAGGTTCAGCAACAAAAGCTTAAGGAGAGAAAACTCTCCTGGGAGTGTCACAGTTCAGTAAGACAGGCACTCTCAGGCACTTTATCCCATGTGGGTAGGACCTTATAAACGTTTGGGGTTGGGGTGGGGTCCAGAGGCAGATGGTTTTTATTGACAGGATCTGAGGTGTTAGGGATGCCTCATCAGCACGTGGAAGAACTTCTAGTATTGTCCCTAAGTGACTGATTGTCACGGTCCTTTCACTGTGGTATTATGGTTACATGTTCCAGGACAGGCACCTGGTTGGGAGTAGATTTAAATGCCTACCATCCTCAATTATGAGAATTGCTGGCGTTCCTGAATCTGTTCGACCTGACCATTTTTCTGTCTGGTCCACTGTCCCATGGATAGATGGGTGGGTGGATGGATGGAAGGATGAAAGGATCAGTGGATGGGTGGGTAGGTGGGTGGATACCAGATTGGTTGATTGATTTTTTTTTTTTTTTTAATAGCGGTTGTTCCTTAATGCCCTGTTCCTGGTAGTCACAGCTACTCTGCTGAGGGAAATGCTGTTGTCTGCATTTATAAACTGAAAATATGAGTTTAACGGGATCCTTTTCTGTGTAGTGACAGATTGTGCTTTGACACATGGTGCCGTTGCCTTTCTGTGTGTTCTTTGTTCTCCCAGTCATGCATGTTCAGAAACTTAACAGATGCATATTTGAATAGTTTGCGGCATTATGTCTGAATCCTTCCTTTAAGAGTAGTGTGTGGAAAACTAAGTGGTAGACGCTCTCCACTACCATAGACCAGTGTAAAGAAGCCGTAGACTGTGGGCAGACTTGTGTATACTCAGAGTCCTGGATCACAGACAGCTCTAGGCAGGTAGATACAGTTTACATAGGCATGAAGTAAAATATCCAGGACAGCATTCTAGATGAAGAGACTTGCATGTCTGAGTGAGGTATGAACAAGGCATGTGGGAATGTGAACTGATGACCTCACAGGCTGAAGGACTTTGAGAGCAACCCAGTAGTGTTTCTTAAGTGATACAGTAGTAGTCCTCCCAAGAGGAACCTTGAGGTTACTGAACATGGCTGAAGAGGTGTTAAGTCTGCAGAGTACGGGAGCAGCCTTTGAGGACAGGAGCTTTGGGTTATTACATTTGAGGAAGGAGAAGATGCTGCCCAATCTGTGGGGTGGGGTGGATTTGTCTTAGGATCTCATTTAGGAGCTACTTGCTCATAGTAGGTAATGTGCAGGATACTGGGAGAGACTAGAAATACAATACAAAATTTTGGTTGATTCATTACAAACTTAAAGAAAAAAAAAGACAAAGTCCAGGGCTGTTACACAATGCTAGAGTGTAATAATGTACATGAGGTCCTGAGTTCAAGCCCCAACTTTAAGAAGAAAGATACCACCAGGCAGTGGTGGTGCACTCCTTTAATCCCAACACTTGGAAGGCAGAGGCAGGCAGATTTCTGAGTTCAAGGCCAGCCTGGTTTACAGAGTAAGTTCCAGGACTATACAGAGAAACCCCGTCTTGAAAAACAAACAAAAACAGAAGAAGAAAGATACCACAACCAAAGACAAGCTGAATGAACATTTTTAAATACCCAAAATGTTGTGGTTTCAAAAGGTGGCACTAGTCACATTTTCTAGTGAGTAGCCACATGTAGCTAGTGGCTATTGGTGTAGGGGTCATGTGAGGAAGAGCCATTGCCTAGTGAGTCAAGACAGAATGTGGACTTGTATGCAGACAGCTGTTTTGACAGCAGCATATGTGAGAAGAAGTTGCTGTCTGTTGCTGTCTCACGGTCTGTGAAGGCACTGTGGAAACTTAATCAGGGTGTTTCTTTATTGGAGATTTCAGAGGATGGTTCTGACAGTTGAGATGTGAGGTAGCTCAAGATGGTGGTGGCCTGAAGTGCAGGTTGGGTGTAATGTAGGTGAAGAAAGAGGAGCTGTTTCAGCTTTCCTTGTCCGTGCCTTCCTCCAAACTACTAGTTGTTGTGTAACCCGTTTCCTGTTGAAATTGGCCTAGCTGTTCCAAAATCCATGTTATATAAGTCTTAAGTTATGTAAGTATCAGGACCTTTAGTTAATGTTTTCTTGTGTCTTTGTGTGTGTATATATAAAATTGAAAGTTTTAGAAAATATCAGTTTTCTTTTAAGGACATTCATTTATGTCTATAGTAACATGATGTTTTTTAATCTTTAGGAACTCTGACAGTATCAAAGAATCTTGAAATAGTTATTTTGGATTGATTTATTTATTTACTTTCGTTTTTCAAGACAGGGTTTCTCTGTGTAGTTCTGGCAGACCTGGAATTCACTCTAGGCCAGGCTGGCCTTGGAACTCACAGAGATCCACTTGCCTCTGCCTCCTAAGTGCTGGGATGGATTTATTTCTTTTTATATATATAGGTGGTTGGGTGTATGTATGCATGCATATATGTATGTTTGTGTATATATATACATGTATACAATGCCTCTCTGTGTGTGTGTGTGCACACGCGCGTGCGCACTTATTACTTACAGAAGCCAAAAGAGGGCCTTGTACCATGGAGCTAGAGTCCTAGGTGGTTATAAGCTACTACCAGCCTGAAGGAATTTGAACCCAAGCCCTCTTGAAAGAGTAGCTCTTACTTGCTGAGCCACTTCTCCAGCCCCTGACGTTTCTCTTTTGGTGCTACATGTTTAGTGTAGCATAGTACCTCAGGAACTTGGACTAGTAGAAGGTCACCATTGGGGGCGGCAAGATGGCTCAGTGGGTAAGAGCACTGACTGCTCTTCTGAAGTTCGGATCCCAGCAACCACATGGTGGCTTACAACCACCCATAATGAGATCTGATGCCCTCTTCTGGAGTGTCTGAAGACAGCTACAGTGAATTATGCCAAAGCGAGCAGGGCCGGCAGAGGTCCTGAGTTCAATTCCCAGCAGCCACACACATGATAGCTCACAGCCATCTATACAGTTACAGTGTACTCATACACATAAAATAAATAAAAATAAATCTTTTAAAAAAAAAGGTCACCATTGGAGGACTGTGCATATAGAATGCATGGACTTGTAGGTGACTGCTGTAAGAGAAGAGGGCCTGGGACCCGCACCTAGGGGTTTCACTGGCTTTGTTTGTTTGTTTGGTTTTTTTTTTTTTTTG